>NW_020837945.1:34972704-35145584 GCF_003676395.1 Aethalodelphis obliquidens
TTTTTTGCGGTACGCGGGCCTCTCACTGTTGTGGCTGCTCCCATCGCGGAGCACAGGCTCCGGACACGCAGGCTCAGCGGCCATGGCTCACGGGCCCAGCCGCTCTGCGGCACGTGGGATCTTCCCGGACCAGGGCATGAACCTGTGTCCCCTGCATCGGCAGGCGGACTCTCAACCACTGCGCCACCAGGGAAGCCGATAGTTGATAATTTTAAAACAATAATAGCTAACAATTATTGAGCATTTCTGTGGAGGCCCTGTGCTAAGCACTTTATTTGAATTATTTTTACTAATCCCTGACAACTATTGTATGTGATAGAGTTGCTGTTATGACCAATTTACGTATGGGTCTAAGTCATTTGCCAAATTAATACATTGTAGAGGAAGGACTTAAAGCAAGACATCAGAATCACAGAATACGCATTTTTAAGGAGATAACTAGAACTGACCCTGGGTCATAGATAGAAGGCTAAATGATTTTATCTTAAAAAGCAGGGAGGTGTTATACTAAGAGAGCCTGTTATTTAAAACTGGTAGTTATCATGGGATAATACTGGGAGATTTTTAGCAGATTTATTTTTCTTTCTCACATCATCATTATCATCATCAACATCACCATCATCATTATTTTAACTCTTCACTGGAACAAGGATATTCACTGTCTAAGGCAGGGGTCCCCAATCCCCAGGCCTGTTAAGGACTGGACAGCACAGCAGGAGGTGAGTGGCGGGCAAGTGAGCGTAGCTTCATCTGCTGCTCCCCATTGCTCTCCATTGATCACATTACTGCCTGAACCATCCCCGTGACCCCGCCCCGTCCATGGAAAAATTGTCTTCCACAAAAGCGGTTCCTGGTGCCGAAAATGTTGGGGACCGCTGGTCTAAGGAGGAGGACAGATATAGTCTAGGACAGAAAAAGTCATTTTTCTGTTTTAAATTTGAAGATTGATTTTTAAAATACTCCAGCAGAGACTATGAACTTGAAAGCCACACCCCCTGCCATTTTTAATTGCTATATTTGATAAAAAGTAAGCACTTTTATTTCTAAAAGCTTGGCTTAAAAAATCAAGAGCCACAGTGTGGAGGACTCAGATCTGGTTGTAGCATAAATCAGAGCGAGAACTCCAGGACACTGTAAGAGCTCCCAAGGAGGTTAAAACCCTGACCAGGAGAATTGAGAGGGAAATTTGGAGAAGGTACTATTGGAGTTAGATGTGCTGAATTTCTGTATGTAAGAGAACAGCAAACGTTGTGGAGACACCCCACACTCAAGATGGTGCCTGAGAGGTAAAGTAGCCCTGACTGTGGGCCTGAGAATAGTGTTACGTGGTTTGGTATTATACGCCTCAGCAGTGTGCAGGGAAAACAACCGTGACTATTGAAGTGAATGTATTTGGAGTGAAAAGGATGCAGAATGAGTGTACCTGAAAAGTGAAGGCCATGGCAGGACTTCAGACATCCTCAGTAGATAAATAGGGATAAGGCCCATGAAGCAGAGGCTACAGAGGATGGAGAGGACCACAGATTTATTGCAGCACTCCTCCATTACTCTGCCCGCCCCCCACCCCTATTGTCCTTTGTGCCATGCTGTTATGTCAACCTTCCCTGGAGCCAGAGCCATCCAGGGAGAAGGGAAGGTGAAGAGGGAGGTAGGAAATACTGTATTGACTGCATAGTGGTCTCGAAGAGATTTAAATGGGAAGCAATTTTGTCTGCGCTTGAATTTGCAAGATTGAAATTTCCTTAATCTTCAGAAATGGAGAACAGTGAAATAAGGTTATCACAGAGGAAAAATGGAAAGATATTATTGTATATTGGTGTTGTAATTGTAAATTTATAGCACCTATAGGAAAATAATTTAACAATGTTATGCCAATGTTATGGATAATCTTCAGTTATCTAGAAAATTAACCTGTACTGAAGTGTGCTCTCTCACTATGATAGAAAGTTAGAGCATCATTTTGTGTACAAAACATCAATTAAATTTTGTTACCCACCCAACAATAGAATCAGAAGTGTAAATTTTAACATTCTAAAGATTTTAATATAATAATCATGTGTATTTTATTACTGCTGTATCTTGGGACTTAACAGGTATCAGATTCTACAAAATCCAATAAAAAAAAAGAGTAGGGGAGCTTCCCTGGTGGCGCAGTGGTTGAGAGTCCCCCTGCAGATGCAGGGGACACGGGTTCGTGCCCCGGTCTGGGAAGATCCCACATGCCGCGGAGCGGCTGGGCCTGTGAGCCATGGCCGCTGAGCCTGCGCATCCGGAGCCTGTGCTCTGCAACGGGAGAGGCCACAACAGTGAGAGGCCCGCGTACCGCAAAAAAAAAAAGAGTACGATATTTTTGTGATTAGACATCCACACTGATCTACTGTTTTCTCCAGTGTTTTTCAGGTTATCAATTAGGTTTGATGATTTTTTTGCTCATAAGTTCAGATTCATTTTCTGTATTAAAAATTCCTGTGGTGCATGTTAAGGGGTTTGACATATTTCTCATTCAAAAAACAGCCCATATTTAAATTGTTAGTAGCACAATGGAAATCAGCAGAGGGAAAATGGAGGAATTGGAGTAAAGACAGTGTCTGGTAGAAAAAAGTCACTCTTTTTGGTTATTTTTCCAAACCTAAACACTTATGAATGTTACAACACCAGACTCTGAGCTGCTTTGCTATAAACTTCTTTTAGCTACATGCTCAAGGTGAGGAAGCGTTTCATTTGTATAGGAGTATGTGCTTCTGGGATTCATGATATCTACTAGAGAAACAGCAAACTTTCTGATAAATCACAGGAAGAAATATGAAAATTTTAAGGAGCACAAAAAATAGAAATTCAAAGAAAATGCTATGCCTTGGCAAAGAGATTTCAGACATTAAGACTGAATTTTTGTCTATTGGGATAATTTTTTCTCCAATATGTTGAAGGAAAGTTAAGCCTATAGTGATACGATATGAAAACTACAAATACTAGTAATCAGTAAAAACTTTCTCTTTTCTGAAATCAAGGCAAGCTACTCTGGCAAACTTCAGCTACCTTAAAGTAAAGATCCTCCTAACTCACATATTTATTTTAATAATTATTTGATAATTTAAAAAGTTAAATTGTAAAATTTCCTACTTTGAACTAAGCAACATATTATTTTGACTCAGAATAATAAAAGAAAAGCATCCCTCCTCTATTATATGTTTGGAAACATCACCTGTTATCTGATAGAATAATTATTGTTATTTTGGTTTCTAGATTAAAAGCAAAGGGCAGGTAGAATGCAAGTAGGGATTGCTGGGAAGAAGGCCAGAGGAAATTAGAATTAGAAATGTAAAATGTGAACAAGAGTTTGAGGAAAAACAAAGCCACTCTGTTTGGAAAAGGTTGAAATCTCATTATTTTGCAAGAGGTACATTAACAACTGCAAAAGCTTCAGGAATTCCAGGTAATCAAGAGTCTTAGAAGCTCACTGAGCCAGCTTGCTTCTTCCCATGAATGCTGCCTCTATAAAGCAGATTTTTCATTTTCACATTAATAGCATGGTTGAGAAGCTCTTGATAGAACAGCTTCTGGGGGAATGGAATTTGTCTGAAGAAGAAATAAGCCTGGAAAAGCCAGAATAGCCATAACTAAAGGCTGACATTTACTTCCCTACCAAAGCTTTTTTGGGTAGGTTGGGGGGTAGCCGGTTTTGAAATCGTGGTATGTTCTGACAATTTAGGATTCCTGAAATTATTGGGGATCAGAAAGAAAAGGATCTTTAAAAATCTCTTGTGAGGATGTTTTATTTCTTTAATTAAGTAAAATGTTCAAAGAGACGAAAAAACTTGCCTGCTGTCTCCCAGGATTTCTCTGAGCCGTTGTATTCATGATAAATCTCTAGCGCTTTTCCTCTCTGTCTTCTATTACTCTCTTAGTTGCTGACTGTAGCCTGAAGTAAAGTGATTGCTGTTCCCTGTCTCTTCATTTCCATCTCCTAACTGTGCTCCTTGATCACTGCTCTCCTACCTTTGCACATTTTCTCCCTGATGTTCTCATTTCTTCATAGCACCATTTCAAGTGTAGATTTCCCTGGTGGAGAAATATAGCATGGTCTGAAAACAAAACAGAACAGAATTCTATATTGATGTAGATAGCCCAGACAATGCAGTGAGATCTTTTAACATGAAAAGCCAGAACCCAAAAAGAAAGAAAGGGAAAAAACAAGTAAATAGGTAATAAAGCAAAGAGACCTAACATCAAGGTGCACCTTAATTTTCCTCAGACTTTCAACTCATTATGGCCCCGAACAATTTTCTCTGTAAATACGCAAAGGAAGGTTTGTATTTAGAGTAGTGTTTACAGGGTTATGAACAGTTCCCTGGAGCACTGGGAAATATTAAACTTGATCACATTCTTTTCTTACCTCGTTTGATACACTATGTTGAAGTAAGGGCAAAAAGTTACCTCTGGCTTTATAACTCCAGATACTAAAGCTTTAATATATTATATTAAATTTTATAAAATTCATGTAAATAAAATTAATACCATATATACTGTTTTGCAGTTTTATTCTTTTTAAAAATTTAAAGTAATACATACCCAGTTAATAAACAAAAATGGTATTAAAATCATTTCTCACAAAGCAGACTTCTCTGCTTTGCCCTTCCTTATTCTCTGCCTTGCAACTCTTTTTAACCATTTCTTCTGTGTGTTTGTGTTCATATTCTAAACAATATAATAATATTGCTAATTCTTGATTTATGTAGTTTAGGCCTCCTCCATTGACTTCTTATCATGGCAGATGAGGAGTTAGCTCTCTTCTGGCTTCCTCTCTGTTTCCCCTTTATTATTCCAATATCAGCATGTCCTAGTTTGAAGTTAAAGTTATATTTACTTTTTATATTATTCTGAATAAATACTGTTCACTGTAGAGCCAAGGAGCATAACTGTTTGCTTTTCTGAATAATTTTTTTTTAAGTGTCAATAATTCCCTTATTGTTCTCATTTGTCTAGTTTTCTGTGGACCAGAAAACGTTGTTCTTCTCACAACCTCCAACAGCCTTCAGTACAGTTTCTGCATGATCAAATATATCAGATTATTTTTGCACTACGTTTTGTTTCCTCCAGCAGTTTCCCTCCAGAACAGATTCTTATCTTATTGCTCCAGTATTGACTCCTAATTTTCTAGGCCTGCTATGCAGCTGTGATCCTGGAAATTCCCTTCTTGACACCTGTTGTTGGAGCTCTATTTCTTGATTTCATGTCTTCCTTATCGGTTGCCTTTGCATGTTAAAAAAAAAAACAACAACAATTGAATGAGAGTTTTACTTATTTATTTTTGGATTAATTTATTGAAAATGTTAATGATGGCATTATTCTATCATACTGTGCTTTGGAAACAAGAATATCTTAAGGCTCTAGGTACACAGAATAGTAACTGACCCTTGAGTTTCTTCTTATTGTTATTAACCTAGTCAAGTGCCTTCATAAGGTACCTGATAAAATTTCTAAAGAAAGTAATAATCTGGAAATGTAAATATATTAAAATTTTATAATTTTTATATTACTGGGAAATTATATCATTGGGTTTATCTGATATGAGAACTAAAAGTATTAAATTTTACAAATCAGCTGGAAGATTTTTTTATAAGGTCACTGACATGAAGCTACACATATATGTGTATATATGTGTGTGTGTGCGTATATATACATATATTACTTAAAAGTGGTGGGGAGGGCTTCCCTGGTGGCGCAGTGGTTGAGAGTCCGCCTGCCGATGCAGGGGACGCAGGTTCGTGCCCCGGTCCGGGAAGATCCCACATGCCGCGGAGCCTGCGCGTCTGGAGCCTGTGCTCCGCATACGGGAGAGGCCAAAACAGCGAGAGGCCCGCGTACCACAAAAAAAAAAAAAAAAAAAAAGTGGTGGGGAGGAAACTAACATCAATTGAGTATCTGCTATGTTTGCACAAAATTCTTTTACAGGCAATATTGCTTTTAGTTCTCTGAGGGGCTACATGGTGTACTTGATGAAATATGGACGTTGAAGTTAACAGCCTTTTTTTTTTTTTTTTCCGGTATGCGGGCCTCTCACTGTTGTGGCCTCTCCCGCTGCGGAGCACAGGCTCCGGATGCGCAGGCCCAGCGGCCATGGCTCACGGGCCCAGCCGCTCTGCGGCATGTGGGATCCTCCCGGACCAGGGCACAAACCCGTGTCCCCTGCATCGGCAGGTGGACTCTCGACCACTGCGCCACCAGGGAAGCCCAACAGTCATGGTTTTGAATCCCAGTCATGACATTTATGAACTGTGTGATCTTGACTAAATTACTTAATAATGCCCCCAGTTTCTTTACTTTTAAAATGAAGTTTACAATATCTACCTCGTGAGGGATTGTTCAAAGTATTAAATGAGATAATATGGGTAAGGTGACTAGCACATACTACTACTTCTATTAATACAACTATTATATGACTGCCATGCTCCTACAGTTACTACTATAACAACAACAACTACTACTACTACTACTATGGCTAATACTGCATTTTATAGGCAAAGAAACTAAGAGCTTAGACAGGTTAATAAATTTATTCAAGATCACATTCCTGGTAAGTAGAAGAACAGGGATTTGAAATTGGATCATTCTGACTGACTCTAAAACCTTTCCAATACACCGCACACTCTTTATTAAAAGCAAACAAAACCATCACATCATTTTAGACCTTTTGGGCTGCAAAATAATAAACATTTCACTGAACTCTGTAAGGGGTGAGGTGGTTCAGAAGGACGATCTTAACTGTGTTTAGAAAGCTGATCCCTGTAAGATTTGGAACAGAGGATAGAAAGTCTCTTGCTGCAATGTTTAACAGAACATTGGTCTCTGGTTTCCTATTGACCAAGTGTAGGACCAATTATGGATCAAAAATGATGACTGGGGCTTCCCTTGTGGCGCAGTGGTTGAGAGTCCGCCTGCTGATGCAGGGGACACGGGTTCGTGCCCCAGTCCGGGAAGATCCCACATGCCGCAGAGAGGCTGGGCCTGTGAGCCATGGCCGCTGAGCCTGCGCATCCGGAGCCTGTGCTCCACAACGGGAGAGGCCACAACAGTGAGAGGCCCGCGTACAGAAAAAAAAAAAAAAAATGATGACTGATTTTTTTTTTTATTGTATCTTTGACATTTTGTGTATTATGTTATGAGATGCTAGGTCATGTTTAAATCTTATGTTTGAGCAGCCCTCCTTGTGATACCATGTGGGTGGGCGAAGGGGGACACAAAGCCACTTCATTATTGCCAACTGGGAGTACAAGCCTAGGTACCTCTGCTGATCATCGGCAGGGGCAGAGGAGTGCCTGCTTACTGCTGAGAGGGGCTAATGACAGGCTTCTTAAGAGACCTATGCTGATCCCTCCAGGGCTGGGAGGGGGAGGGTCTCCTTGTTACTGCATGGACACCGTGGTGTGGTGGGAGAGGCTTGTTACTGCTGGAAAGTGAGAAAAATCCAGGCTTCCCATGAGGCCTCCTCTGATACGACTTTGGTGGGGAGAAGGAGGGATAAGCTCATCATCATTGGTTGGGAGTGAGAGTCCCAGATCCCATGTGGTCTCCACTGGCACCACAAAGTGAGGAGGTTTTTTATCTCTAGGCCAGCATGTAAGTCCCAGCTCTAACGCCACCCTGGCAGGGATGGACATTTCATTGCCACCAGGTAAGGATGTAAGTTTAGGTTCACCACTTGGCCTTTGTTGCTCAGAGTGGGAATGAGGCCACAGTTTTTTCTTTTCTTTTTTTTTTTTTTTTCAGTTTTAGTAAGATATTGACAAATAACATTAGGTTTGTTGTGATGATTTTATATATGTATGTATTATGAAATGATTAACATAATAAGGTTAGTTAACACATCCATCACCTCACATAGTTACCTTTTTTCTTTTTGTATATGTGTGTGGTGAGAATATTTAAGGCTTACCTTTTAGCAAGTTTCAAGTATACAGTACAGTATTGTTAATAATAGTCACAATACTCCATGTTAGATGCCCAGAACTTACTTATAATTGAAAGTTTGTACCCTTGACCAACATCACCCTATTTCCCCCATCTCCCTACATTTTTTTCCATGGTGTTTGACTGGAGTGGATCAGTTATTGTTTAAAAGTTTTCTTGCTATGCTGCCCTTGCCTAGTCCTTTGTCTAGAGAGAGCATGCTTTTGTAGGGACATTTTTGGTCTGCACCTACAGGCATTTCTGCGTTGCTGCTTCTCTAGCATCCGGTATAGGATATACAAGCCCAAAAGAAAACCCAGTGAATTCACTGCCATGTTGTTCCTCAGGTCCCAAGATCCCCAGCTGGTCTGCCTCTTTCCTCTCCTTATAGTTTTATGTTTGTTTTATATGAAGTATCCAGAGGTTTAGTATTTCTGAGTAGGAACAATACAGAGAAGGACATCTACCCCCTATCAGATGAGATATCTAGCACTGGAAGTCCTGAACTGACTTTCAAGTCCTATGCTTTTCATTGAATCCAGTAACAAAATTGGGACACTTCACTCAGAGAATTGTATGAAAACATGAACGCAGGGTTTCTTCTTAGGTGTATACTGTTACTTCTGAACCTCATACAGTACATATCATTTCTGTGTGATCCTCAGAGTATGCTAAATGAAATGGTCAGGGAGAATGGGAAATGAGATGTTTAGGGAGGTGAGATTATTGAGCTATGATGTGGTCCCTTGATAGGTGGCATTAACTCAACTGGAGATATGTTAGGAATACAAATATCCATCCTCACCTAAGTAATTAAAGAACTCTGGGGGTGGGACCCAGCAATCTGTTTTTAAACAAGCCCTCAGGTGATTTGGAGGTTAGTTAAAATTTGAAGAACCAGTGAGATCCGGGAATACCTGAGACATCTGCAGTTTAGTACGGCCTGCTGGTAGGAGAGTGAGTACTCCAGAGCCCAGACGTTAATACACTGTGCTGTACATGGGTGGCCTTGTTTTGGAAACTTCTCCTGCAAACTTGTCTTCCTCATTCTTAATTTTGTGGGTAAACAAGGGAAAAGAAAGTAGGCATACTCAATGTTGAAGTTATAATTTGCCTGTACAATCTTGGAGTGGATAGACAACCAAATCTTCTACTTATTTCCACATGAGAAATATCAATATAGTCAGAAACTGCCTTACATTTAACTTTCAGAAGAAGAGGAATGTTAAGGGATCCTTGTGTAAAATATACTTAAAATTCCACTGCTGAAATTATTTGAAGAAATTGGCAACTTCCAAATGAAGAAGCAACACATAAGTCTGCCTTTTCCTTTGTAACAGAGGAGGAATGCATTGAAAACTGATAGACTCTAAGCCTCTGTTTGAAGAAGATCCACGATATGCAAAGAAGCCATAATGAGAGGGGATGCTGATGGAGACTCAAGTGGGAGTGCGCCAGAATAAACTTGGCTGCCCTGTGAGTTTATCTAGGACTTGCGGTAAGTAGGATCAGTGTATTGTAACGCCACGGGTGCCCACCTATAAATGGTTGATTTTGGCTGAGTTGATTATTTTCATCCTGTATTACACAGCACTGGAATTTAGCAATAATCCTGTGACTTTGTGAGCAGAGGAGCATCTAGCTTTTAAGTAAGACTATTTTCTCTGTGTTAAGGCAAAAATTACAAACAATACATGGTAAGGGACATTCTCTAACTCAGTAAGCATTATCTTTATTATTATTTTTTAAGGATCTCATAATTCCAGGTTGTCTTTCAACATTGTAATTCGTCATGATCTACCTTAAGGATCCTGTAATGTTTAAAATTTCTTGGCCCTCAGGGGCAGATAGAATCACATCTCACTTGCTCCCCTAAAAGGCACCAAATCACATTACACCAAAAGGCTCCTTAGAGTACAGCTTTTTGCCAATTACTTGAATTATTTTCAGCCACTTTGGCACATTTCCCCTCCAGACGAAATGAAAACCTTTTCGTTTGCACCAGTGAAGGATTTCATATTTCTTAGTGCCTCCACATACACAGTATAATGAGAATAAAAGCTTCTCTTCCACACAGATCTTTCCTATGATGCCATAATGCAGGGAAAATAACATCCATTTCTAACACGTGAAGCCCACATATTTTCTAAAGAAGAAGAGAAAGACATTAACATTACACAAGAAAACTATTTGCTCTTTGCTTTAAATTTCCAAATTTGAACACATCAGAGATTTCAGACTTCAAAACTACATACATCTGTGCTGAGGTGTGGACCCTCTAAGGTGCCTCATTATTGGCACTGAAAGCTGGTTTCATGAAACACCTGTTCTGAGTAAGCAATGTGATCAGAGAGTGTCAGCAGGGCAGACAGATTTTAAATGGAAGATTGTTACTTACCCAAAAGCCATTTGGAAGCTAAAAACCACAATATCAGCAAACCAGCAACAATAACTTAAATATCCCCAAGTACATTATTAACACTTCAACCCTCTAAAGATTAGATGACTTCTTTTTAAAAGATTTTGTGTCTCAAGAGAACAAATTGTTTCTCCACATTTATCATCTTATAAAAACATTCTTTTCCACTGATAGCCTTACTTATCTTTTGTTATTCCCAGTTGCCCTTTATTTTTCCTTCTGATTTGTGTTATTTCCTTTCCACCAGTGCCTACAGCAGTGTTCATTGAAATCACTACCCATTGCTCAGTATTCTTCCCTGATCTCAATAGCACAGGCTTTAGGATTAAATCTCTTGCCTACAGCATTAAGAACTGAGGAGAAAAAATCACTACTCATTGCTTTGCTTGCAGTTCTCATTTGGACTAGTGCTTGCAGAAATTGAACTGAACTTTCTTCACTGTTACTGCATCTGTAAGGTAATTGCCTAAACTTGTTGAGCCAATTGGAATTGCTGTTCTTGAGTTTTGCAAACGTGAAGAATCTGATGAAGCAATTTGTAAGCTATATGTGGTACATCCCTCTTTCCCCACTCAAAGTCATATTGCTCTCTGTAGGATTTTGTATGACCCTTCTGAAACATTACACTCCAGAATTCTATTTAAAAGCTCCAAACATTAGTGTTTAAAAAAAATCATTCCTATTTATGGGATCATTTTCCTTGCACAGTTTTTATATTAAATGAAAGGGACTTGAAACTCTTTAGCACTTTCTCTAGTGTTTTGGGTAACTCAAAGAAATAGCTTTAATAAGAGAGAGAACACACACGAAAATATAGTCCTGTAAAATAAAAGGAGGAATAATATATCACATGCTTGTGGCACCATTTTGTCCACTACAAAATTTGTCTTCAATGTAGAGATATTTCAAAATGCCTCAGTACTAGTGCTTCCTGAGTTGGGAAAATGGAATGTATATATTACATATATATGTATATAAAATCTCTTTAGTTATCTCTCTCTCGTTTCTAAATGTATTTATAGAAAGAGAGAGAGAGAATGAGAGAGAGATAAAGTGACAGTTTTGTATTTTTAGAAAAAACTCATGGAACTTAAGAGTTTTATTTATTCTCTAGCTTAGAGGCAGAGTGACTAAACAAGTTATGTATTTCCTGAGCTATATTCCTATCCCTACTAGTAAAATTTAAAGTACTTTCCTTCATAAGGGAAAGTATTGCTTCTGACCCAATTGAATCCTCACTGAATGCCTAACTAGCTAAATTATCCTCTTCAGTTTGATGTCATGCAGGTCATTGTCTCTTCAAAGGGAGAATTACTGAAAGCTAGTACAATTTTTTAAAATTTTAAAACATTTTTCTCTCTTGTAGACTAGTCATTGGAAAGATAATCATTTAAAGTAACCATATTTCTGTAGATCTTACTATGCATACTTACCCTAAATTCTTTTTCTTAGAAAGCCATGTTATTCGCAAAGCTTAGTTTAATATACTGACTTGGCTGAGAGAAGCACTGTAGTGAGTGAGACTCAGGGCAAAGGTTTAAGAAATTTCAGTTAACTTAAGACAGTGCAAGTGATTACATTTGCAAGCAGTACAGTTGAAACTTGAGAGTTCACAAGAATCAAAGTGGGGTGGAGGATGTACAGAGGTTATTGCAGCGATCATGCTCTCCACAGGAAGCAGCTGAACCGTTTCAGTGCAATATGGCAATTATAATAACTAATAAAAATCATAAATGGGTATGGAATACTGTACTTATGTGGATATGCTACATAATAATGACTAATAGAACAATATTCCTGAGCCATCTGAAAGGAGTCAAAATTGGGATTTCTACAGGAGCTATGCACTTGCATGAGGATATAAAGGTTATATGAAAATTGGGGGAAGATAACAATGGAAGTTGATTAACTTAGATTAATCATTATGATCATTAATACTTACTTTGGATATGGCATTTTTTGGGTGCTAAGAGTATTCACACAACACCAGGATTATTTAATATAGCCTTTATTTTCAGTAAAGTTGTTATGAAATGAATATCAAACAATAATAAAGTTATATTCCATTTATCAACCATTTATTGATGAAAAACCAGATGTGTATGTGTACAGATGTTAAATATAGTTAATGAAAATACTTGGATGCACATAAGAAGACATGCTGATATAGCAGGTACCACTAGGATATGAAACTGAGGTTAAAAAGTCAGTGAAGGTTTCCAGTAAGAGATAAAAATTATTTCCAAATATGATAGACAGGACAGTGGCTACTTTGAGAATATGGAACATTTTGAGAAAAATCTTAAAATACTCAACAGAGAAAATTAGATGAGAAACTCATATAAGAACTGAGTTGTTTTATGGAGGGTAGAAAAATCTGATAGAAGATTTGAAAATCTGGCCAGGAATTCTGATGTCAAAATTCAAAAAATTGAAATCTTTTCAGAGATTTGAGGAAAAGGTATGCAAGCACGCTTACAGAGGATAAAGCTGCCCATCAGAATGCCCTGAATATGAGCACACAAAATAGAAAAGAAATTAAGAGTTTAAAAAAATTGATATAGATTTCTTGTACAAAATCACATCATCTATAACTGGAAGATTCTCAGTCCTGGATAACTAAAGAAATTTTAATGCTAATTAGATTGTTGCAGTGACAAGGTCTTATTTTTTTCACATAAACATACTTTTTCATCCATTAACTACAAAAATATTTTCCTTTCACTTTATCACAGTAGCTCATTTTGATTATGCTCAGACCTCAGTGCATCACCTACACCTACCCAGCTAATCTGAGTAATTAAAGAAAAATGATGCATGATGCATTTATAGTTAAGTGAAATGAGTATAAATCTCACACAACAGCTGGATTCCTATACTTGGCAACATGGCACAGTTTGAGAAAAGCAATCATCTTCCTTTCCTGTTGGCAAAACACTTCACTGGTCTCTCCAATTTGAGTCCTCTTCAGGATTTAGTGTCTGCTCACTTTGTAATGCACAGAACGCTACTTCCAGATGGACAGCCTTGTCATATGCTATTTTTATGCTGCACTTTAGAATTTTAAAGTGAGAGCAGTTATTCACCAAACATGAAATGTATCACTTATTGTATACATTTGAGGAGTTTTTCAAATCAGCA
The DNA here is from genome assembly GCF_003676395.1 of Aethalodelphis obliquidens. Taxonomy (NCBI): domain Eukaryota; kingdom Metazoa; phylum Chordata; class Mammalia; order Artiodactyla; family Delphinidae; genus Aethalodelphis; species Aethalodelphis obliquidens. The sequence continues at coordinate 34,986,212 of NW_020837945.1, forward strand.
TGCTCAACCAGCTGCTGATGAGCTTAATACACTCAGATGAATGAAAGCATGTGTAAGTCAGTCAGCACACATTTAAAAGTTCTTATCTTGTGTGTCACTGATAGGGATTGAGGACAACTCATAAGAAAAGAAGGCAAGATTCCTGCCCTTGAGGGGTTTCTAATCTTGCATGGAGAATAAAACCAAATATATACACTTGACAAGAATCTGAAGGCAGAAAGCATCTGGGCAAATGTAATATCCATATCTAGGTGCGGAAGAAACAGAGAGAGAGACCAACAGAAAGTTATCAAAATTGGACTGCCATATAACAGAAGGTCTTTATAAGCAGATGAGTTTTAACTGAGTCTTGAAGGAGAGTGTATATCTAAATTTCAATAGGAAAACGTTTATTTGTAGTATGAAAAGAGGTTAACAGAAAAAATGCAAATACTTTTTAGAGTAGCTACATAATTGATTTGGTTGGAGTGTAAAATGATATATAAAGAACTGAGGTATGACATTAGAGAAATGGATCAAGGATTAGGTGTTTGGATCTGGTATAGAAAGACAGTAGGGAGATACTGGAGATGATAGAAGACATGAAAATGGCATTTAAAGAAGACTAGTTTGGTAACTATTTATAGAAATATGGTCAAGGATACCAAATGATCAGCTGAGTAATTCAAGCATTAAAGGGATAAGACCCTGGTCTACAGAAATGGGTAGGAAGTGGTAATTTCTCCATGAAATCTTAATTGTCTGTATAATTTTTTTGATGAGTTCAGTATTTCAGTGGCTTGTCAGGGCAGTGTCTTATGAAGTCAAGTCAATAAGAGATATTGCTACCTCTTTAAGCAGGTCTATGTTCTCCATAGTGGTTGTATCAATTTACATTCCGACCAGCAGTGCAAGAGAGTTCCCTTTTCTCCACACCTTCTCCAGCATTTACTGTTTGTAGATTTTTTTTGATGATGGCCATTCTGACCAGTGTGAGGTGATACCTCACTGTAGTTTTGATTTGAATCTCTCTAATAATTAGTGATGTTGAGCATCTTTTCATGTGCCTCTTGGCCATCTGTATGTCTTCTTTGGAGAAATGCTATTTAGGACTTCCTGCCGTTTTTTGATTGAGTTGTTTGTTTTTTTGATACTGAGCTGCATGAGCTGTTTGTATATTTTGGAGATTAATCCTATGTCAGTTTCTTCTGTGCGTTGCTGCCTTGCCCTCTGTCTCTAAAACCTTCCTTTCTCTTCTGCATTTCTACCTATTTCCCAGCATGGTATTGCTGTAATCAACTTATTTTCTGAACCAAAGATAAGAAAGTAATTGCTACTAATTTTGACAGTACTTGTGTAGACAGTGAAATAGGATATTTGAAATCAGGGTTGCTTTGGAAAATACAGGCTATATGATATATCATTCTTGATGCTTTTGGTTGCAAGTAACATAGGACACTATGCAAAATTGCCTAAGCAATAAGAGGAATTATTATACCAGGTAAGAAATCTCAAGGCATAATTTTAGGTTTGGTCAACTCAGAGGGTTAACATATACTCAATGCCTGAGGTTTGTACCAACTTTCCTTCTGTGTCCTGTCATCCTCAGTGTCTTGACTCTTGTCCTCAGCCTACTTCCCTCATTAATATAAGTTTGCTGCAGCAACCCTGTATTAGTTCCGCAGAGCTGCTATAACAAAGCATCACAGAATGTGTGGCTTAAATAACAGAAATTTATTGTCTTACAGTTTTGGAGGCTAGAAGTCTGAAATAAAGGTTTTAGCAAGGTTGATTCCCTCTGAGAGATGTGAGGGAGAATCTGTTCCATGCTTCTCTTCTAGCTTCTGGTGATTTGCTGGCAATCTTTGGTATCCCTTGGCTTATAGGTGCATCACTTCAATCTCTGTCTTCATTGCTGCCTGGTATTTTCCCTGTGTCTCTGACTCCACATGGCCGTCTTCTTATAAAGACAACAGTTATATTGGATTAGGGACTCACCCTACTCCAGGATGACCTTATCTTAACTAATTACATCTGCAATGAACCTATTTCCAAATAAGGTTATATTCTGAGATATGGGAGTTAAGATTTCAAGGTATCTTTTTTTGGGGGGGAACATAATTCAATCCCTAACAAAGCCCTGAAACATGTCCTCATACAACAATGTTCAAAGGCTGAAAGAACAAGTGCTTCTTTCTTGTTTTTTTTTGAAGAGTCTACTTTTCCATGTGCTCCCATGTCACACACAATAGACTTCCCCAAGCATCTCATTGACATGAAAAGTATCACCTGCCTTCATTTAAACCAATCACAGTAAGGGAAATGGAATTACTATGATTGGCTTAGACTAGGGATTGGCAACTTTGGTTGTGAAGAATCAGATAGGAAATATTTTAGGCTTTGTGGGACATACGCTTTCTATTGCAACTACTCATTGTAGCCCCAAGGCATTCATAGATAGTAATGGATGGGTGTGCCTGTGTCCCAATGAGACATTTTTACTTTTTCACAAAAATGATAGTGTCAGAATTGACCCAAGGGCCATAGTTTGCTAACCCCTGACATATATATATATACACACACACTATTTACAACTGGTAATTGATCCAAACTTCTGCCCAATTTAAACTTGAACCATTTTCTCTCTTTTTAACAAAGGAAGATGTTTTATATTTGTTGGAAGGCAACATGTGGTCAATATAACTAAAGCATTCAGCCTCTCTAATCTTGAGTCATTTATGGTACAGCTTGTTAGGACTACTCACTTGGAAATGCTGCCTTGCAGGATAGATTTTGAGGATAAGAGCACAGCATGGGAGTCAGGATGTCTGTGTTCAAATCCTTGCTTTGCAACTAGCCAGTCAGATGACCTTAACAAGTTATTAGCATTTCTGTGTCTCATATTCTCATCAGTAAAATGATGACGATGATAATAGTGCATGCCTTATATCTAATATATCATAGAGTTGTGGTGTGGATTAAACAATAAACTAGGAATGATCACTCATTTACTTGAGCCATTGTAACTTGTTATATTTGGAGTATGTGACCCACTTCTATATTGTGGGGGAATCAGAATATGAGGTAAAAACTTTATGCAAACTTCCTTTTCCCAATAGTATTCTTTCTTGGACTACCATTCTTTAACATTCCCTTCATGACCAATGAATTAATTCATACAATTACATAGATGAATGAGTAATAGATACAAGGATGAGCCACAGTCCAAGAAGTGATAAGACTGCCAAATTTAATTAATGATACTCATGGTCACAACTGGAGTAAAAAGAACCCTAACACAATAGATTCAGCTTATGGATTTGGATTCTTTTGGCCTCTACAATCAATACAGATCACTCCAGGATGGAAAGACCAGTAGTGATCCATGTTGATGATGACATCTGGCCAAGGAAACCCATAAAGTTTGTGCCTGTGCTGCTCTGGTTGGTTTTTATTGCTTGCACATAGATGCAGTTTAACTGATGCTTATGTCTTATCCCATCAGCACCACTTGCCCCATGCTTACTGGGTTCACAGCACTATTGTTTACCCAGGGAGAGAGGAGTCCTTTACTTCTTGTCTTTTATTTCTTTTCTTCTCTTTAGGACTCACATTCTACAGAATGACTCCTTTCTACAGAACACTAATATAACTACTACTACTCATTTCTATTTTTCAGGATGCCATTAAAATCTGCTATCGATGGTGTTACTGAACAAGCCTTCTTCCTATCCTTCTCTTCATAGTCCATATTATTTTCATTCTAATTCAAGTCAGGTTTAACTTTCCTTGCTGTTGAATTTCAGTCTTTCAGAAAGAGAAGGAAAATTTGCTGTCATGTGGAGCCCAATCAACTCAATATAGAAAAGGAGTTAACCAAAGTCATATTGCCTTTAATGCCAGATATTTAATGTTCTTTATGCTACAGAACTATTATTAAGGAAAATTCCAGAACCTATGCAAATTTAGGAGAATAGTATAATGAATTTCCTATATACCCATCACCCAGGTTCCACAATTTAAAAATCTTATTTCTGCTAAACTTAGGCTGACCACATTTCCATTTCCACATTTCACATCTAAATCAATATGTGACTGCTAACTATCTTAACTTTCCATTGATCTCTCAAAATTGTTCCAATTTGGGCAATGAATTATATGGCCATCCTATCTACATACCTTACTAACTGCCCCTCCCAACCCCCTGGCACTGGGTTATTTTGAAGCAAATCCCAGACCTTCTATAATCTCATCTTTAAATATTTGTGTATAAATATCTTCTTAATAAGAATTCTTAGCTTGCCATATGTCCATTTTCTCCAAAACCTTACTAAAAATTCTAATCAATAATAAAATATTTGAAAGTACAAAATGCTAGATCCATGCTAGATAATCTCCTCCTCCTTCTTTATTTTTGTGTTGTGTTTTTATGCTCCAGATGGACCATTTTGACTAAATTAACTGATCAATGTCAACCTGTATGACTCATTATTTGACTTCAGGGACTGTTTAGTCAATGGTTTGGCCAAATTCACTGATAGCTTTGGCACCTCCAAGGGTACTTCAGTTGATAAATATATGATATATGGGATGTTGCTTAGGGCTATGGTAAAGCAAAAATTAGATCTAATAAATATTCCTTCTTTATGACTTACTAATTGTAAAATTAAATACATAGGAAAAATCCTTCAGCTTTTGATGTTTCGAAAACCTTTAGTAATTGTCATTTTTTTCTACCATTGTGTAAAATATTTATTGAGAAAACCTGTCTGGGTCTGAAAAGTAATTGAAATGTGAGAGGATTATATCAGCTACTTTGAGGCTTTCATATAATGTGCTATTTTGGATTTGGGGGAGGGGTTTGTGTGTGGCACAGTATTTTGTGTTAGACATTGATTTAAATACGTCATCACTACCTTTTTCTTAAATTTGAAGATGAATATGACAGTAGTGAAACTGGAACAGAAGAACCAGTCATGGTGGTTCTCCTAGTGAATAATTACTTTTAGTTAAAGCAGACAGTATCTTTCTTCCTCTTCCATATCATACTACAAAACTTTCTCTGGTCTTGGAATTTGCTTCCTAAGAATTCCAGGTTGAGCCACTGCAAAACTACAACACTTGGGAATATTCCATTCAATACAAACCAATAGAGTTCAAGTAAATTTCCAGCTGAGACATTTTTGAGCAAATTTTATGTTAGGTTTTGTGTATATTAACAAAAGTCTCAAGACCTTTCGACAAGTTCTGAAGCCTTCAGTTCATTTGAAAAGGGCAAAATGAAGACAGCTCGTCGTGTGTGTGTGTGTGTGTGTGTGTGTGTGTGTGTGTGTGTGTGTGTGTTGTGATGTACTTATATATTGCTATATGGAGAAACTTTGTCTTTACATTTCTCTGTAAACCAGGATGCAAAAAAAAATTGAAAAGTCATTTCTTTCTGATAAATGCATTGAATCAAGAGAACAGTGGTCAGTCTAAAGTTTTTTACGTTAAAACCCAGGATTCCTGTTCATTATCTCTGTCACTAAAACATAACCCATTTGATTCAAGCACAAGCATCATTGATCTTAGAGTTGAAAATACTGGGAGTGGTACCCAATCTTGTTCCATTTCCTGATTAGTTTCTCTCTCTCTCATTCTCTCCCTCTATTTCTTTTCTCGTTCTTGGTTTCTCTTGAGGTCTCTTTGCCTTTGGGGTATTACAGTTATAAAAGTCTGTGTTAGAAGTTACAATGCAATTCCCTTCGCTTGGCCCTGTGTTTATGACATGATTTGTATCTGTGAGCAGGTGGGGAAATGGAAAAACCTTCCATCTGACTCTGAATGTTGCATAGTCTGTTTACAGCACGGACAACGGGGCAGATTTCTTTGCTCTGATCCTAGGAACATCCTATTGCTCTTGTTCTGACACCAGGAATAGTTCTGTCTTTTTAACCTTTTCCAAAGATCAGATTATTTCAGGTTCTGGGCCTTGACGAACCTGGGCCTAGTGTGTTATCAGTTGTCAAGGCATGCTCTCTACAACCTTAATACATCCTGACAATCACCATACTGAATGACTCTGCCCTAACCTCTAAGAAATGCCCCATACTTGCCAAATATTGCAAAAATTTGCAAGTATATATGCAACTAATGAAAAGAGGTTAAGCCCAAAGCTTTTAGCTTAATTGTGCATGCAGTCAAGGTAGAAGTGTCAGAATACTGCATCTTCCTACGGAAGTGACTTGTATTTTCTCATAGTTAAGCCTCAAACCTTTCTAGGCTGGCATGCATAAATAAAAAGATAAGAGAATTGAACTTGTGTCCTGAAAATGGAACTCTAAATACTTAGAAAAGAACCTTCTTTAAGAGTGGGCAGAAATCTGTTCATCTTCCACAAGCCTAAAGAATGAAGCAAAGGTCTACTAGCTATAAAAAGATGGAGATAAGAACAGCTGGATAAAGCTTAAATAGCACTTTTTTTTTTCTCATTTACATCCTCTTCATGGTTCTGATTTCCCTCTAAGGAAGCATTTCAAAAAGCAAATGAAGAAATGTACCTGGGAATTCATAATATGCTGAAAGAACTACGGAATGAAGATATTTCGAAAGTGAGGAAAAATCTTTGTAGATGCCACTTTGTTTCTTAATGGTCACCCTGCCTAAACTGATATTTTACAGATAGGCCTAATGTAAATTTTGGGAGGGATTTTTTAATATCTGAACATTTGTTTTGGCAATGTTAGAGTGTCTTTTGGACTGGAAATACCTTTGTTAGTTTCAGAGGATCAGACAGAATTTTATATGCAAAATGACTTTCTGGAGAAACAAGCATTTCGTTAGGCAGCTGCCTGGAAATGTTAAGAGATGCTAATTGCTTGGCAGACTTAGAAGAGCAGGGAGCACAGAGGGATGCTCTTGTTACCCCAACTCATGGAAAGCAGAAAGTGACACCAAACTGAATCCAAGAAATGTGTTTTCCGGTTGTGATACTACTTTCTAGTAGCTTTAAATAAAGTTTATATGTATTTTTAATAAATATATATATTTTTAATAAGACATCAGATAAAATTCAAGACCAAGTAAAACAATTTAATTCCTCAAGTTATGAAGAGTCTCAGAGTAATTGTACTTAAAGAACTAGATGTCTCTCCCAAGAAGCGATGATTCTTACAATGAGAAAATCCTGAAATATCATTAATGAAATGCTAAGCAAATAATATCACACTTAGAAGTACAGTCAATTAATGGTCGTTTTGAGTCCTAAGAAATAAATGAAATAATCTATCTACACAGTGTGGCTAGAGAACTGGTAGCAGGTTTTTACTGAAAACAAAACAAAACAAAACAAGCTTCATTTATTGAATATTTCCACCTTAAGCATCCACGTATTTAGGTAAGACATTGCATCCCCCATTGCTGAAGAAATAAAACTTACCTTCCGAATAAAATTCTTCTAATTATTGAGTAAATAAATTTCCAATTTTTCAGTATTATGAATCATTTCAAGAGTTATGTAGGTCTTAAAGTGAAACATGGAGTCTTCAACAGTTATTTATGTCTTATAACAAAACCAAAGCATATTTATTGAGTGCTTGCTTGGCATCAGGCACTGTTCTAGTGTTTAACATATATTAACTAACTTAATCCTTACAACAGCCATATCAAGTAGGTACTATTAATATCATTATCTTCTTTTACAAAGGAGAAAATAGGCACTTAGAATTCAAATAGCTTGCCCAGAGCCATACAATAAAGAGGTGGGAGAGCAAGAATTGAACCCAGGTTAGTCTGGATTCAGCACCTACATCATCAACACTATACCAGTGGTTTTCAAACTTTAGTTTGCATCAGAATCATTGGAAGCTTGTTAAAATACAGATTGCTGGGCCCCAGTCCCAAAGTTCTTGATCCAGTAGGTGTGGGGTAAAGTCAGAAAATTTGCTTTTTAACAAATTCCCAGGTAATGCTGATGCTACTGGTCAGGGGTCTACACTTTGAGAAACTGTGTGCTGTGCTCTAGTAGTATTTAAATTTACTTAGAATCATGATCTCTTTCACTGGACTAGACTGTTGTCTCTTTGAGGACAGAGAGTATGTGTCATATTCGTTTTTCAATTTTCCACAGCTGGTGTTTGCAAGTAGCAAGTAAATATTCAATACATGTTTGTTCAAAGTATGAAGAATGAATGAATCTCTAGAATCCCCTTTTAAAATGTGAAAGACGCTAGGAGTGATCTTTTTTGTTGTCGTTGTTGCGGTATGCGGGCCTCTCACTGTTGTGGCCTCTCCCGTTGCGGAGCACAGGCTCCGGACGCGCATGCTCAGTGGCCATGGCTCACGGGCCCAGCCGCTCCGCGGCATGTGGGATCTTCCCGGACCGGGGCACGAACCTGTGTCCCCTGCATCGGCAGGCGGACTCTCAACCACTGCGCCACCAGGGAAGCCCTAGGAGTGATCTTTAATTAAGTCGTCATCTTACAAATAATTGAGTATAATTTCATTTATTAGGAATTAACAAATTAACCACCTAAAAATCCCTGAAGGGATTTATGGCAGGATTCTCTGATGCAAATTATGAGATATAGTTGGGAACAAGCCAAGCAGCAATGCTTGAGAACAGTCCTGGGTGCAATACTGCATTATATAGGACCTGGGAATGGAAATGTGTCTTGGATGGGTGAGGGGATCCAAGAGCAGGAAAGGGACACTTTTTTTTTTTTTTTCCCAGAAAAAGTCATCCTGACCCTTTCATTGTTGCAATTAAAAAGTAAAATACTTAAATATAATGGTGAACACATAGCACAAAACAGAATCATAAAGTTTAATGTTGAATTAAGCAGTGAGCTGAATGTTTGGGTCTCCAAATTGGCTTTGAACCCAAAACCGCTTAAAAATGGGTATGTTCACAGTTAAAGGCAATTGGCTTATAGATGAGAGAATGGTCGAAGTTGTTCCAGTTGAACTTCCAGGGAAATTCTCTCCTCAAGAACATCCTTTAATTGTTGCTGCAATTCACTATTCAGTCTGGCTAAGAGATAAGGTTGTTCCTTTGCTCAGAAACAAACCTGCTGGGAAAATATAATGTTTATGGACTCCTTTGAAAAGACTGTAGAGAATGTGGTAGAAATAGCCCAGGCTTTAGAGGCAGACAGATATGGGTTCAAAATGCTGGTCCTGCTACTTACTAGCTGTATGCCACTGAGTAAAAATATAATTTAACCTTGATTTTCTCATCAATAAAATACTTGACTCAAAGATTAATATGAAGATAAAACAATTTAACATATATAAATCATACACCAGCAGTGACTGGTCCTCACCAGAACCTAGTTCTCTCTCTCTACCTCTAACACTTCTGATTCATGCTACAAATTGAAACACTACACATTTCAGTTTGGGGGAAATTTCTTAGTTAAAAAAAAAATGAATATGTACATTTCTCTCTCCTTATGTATACTACATAGAATAGACTTGGCCTTGTTGGACTATTTGCTAAATTTGCTTACATTATTGTTGTACCTTTTACACGTGTCTAAGCTGAAAGGTCCAAAATTGATTTAATTACCAGATTTTTATTTATTTATTTTTATTCTCTTGCACCCCTATCAAGAGTAATTTATATTGGCTATGCTTGGTTATCAAGATCAGTAATACTGGGCTTCCCTGGTGGCGCAGTGGTTGAGAGTCCGCCTGCCGACGCAGGGGACAGGGGTTCGTGCCCCGGTCTGGGAAGATCCCGCATGCCGCGGAGAGGCTGGGCCCGTGAGCCATGGCCGCTGAGCCTGCGCGTCCGGAGCCTGTGCTCCGCAACGGGAGAGCCCACAACAGTGAGAGGCCCGTGTACCGCAAAAACAAACAAACAAAAAACAAACAAAAAAGATCAGTAATACTTAAAATAGTGCTGTGACCTTTGTCCATTTTGTATATCCTCAGATTACTCTTAGAAAAGATTTACCTTCTCTACCTTTAAAAAAGAGATGCTAAAGCACAAATATGTGAAATGGTTAGAAGAAAAAGTCATACGTTGTTAGAATTCAGCTTTTCAATGCCCACTTAAGTGCATCCTGTCTGTTAGGTGTTGCTGCTTCACTGAATTACAAACAGTAGAACTGACATTTCCTGTGCATTTGTATTAACCACACCAAAAATTTTGTTATTATAATACTATAAGAAAGTTTTCGCATCTGGAAATCACCTACTCATCATATGTTTTAATAAGACCATTTGATGCAACCCCTAATTTAAAACTGCATTCCTTTTTTTAACCATTGCATTTAGCACTTCCCCTCCCCTTGTCCCTTGGTAGTTAGGTTTTGGCAGGAAGTGAGTGAAATAAAAATGAGGAGGAGGTTTTGAGATGCTCATATAGCTCTGTGATCATAATTACTCTACTTGGATTAGTATATGTGTTATGATAGTCCTTTTGTGATTTCATGTTTTTCAAAACAATTTTTCAAGCACATTCTAAGATTTAGTGCATTTTAAACAAAAGCATCTTTTGCGTTGAAGAGGGGCAGAATATGCCAGCCCAAAATATGCCATTTTGGCATATTGATTATTTTGAATTAAAGTTACTTAAGAAACAGCCAATGCAAGAAGGACAGTTTGACCCTCCTTTGTCCCTTTGAAAGCAGGAAATAAATCTCCCATGTGAAAGGTACCCTCCCTGTACCAGGATGGTAGAAGGCATCCTTATCACCACAGACAGGGAATTCAGGGCTGAGAAGGCTGTATAAACAAGCCTTCTTACTTCACTAATTTACTACCCCAAACCAAAACTTCTTTGTCTTGCCAAGTCTTCACAAATTTATTGTTTCTTTGTCTAATAGGTAAAAAAAGCTGCCCGCTTTGATCACTTTTTGAGTCTCATATTTTTATGAGCTCCCATAGGCATGAAAATTTTTTTCTCCTGTTAATCTGTGATATGTCAATTTAATTATTAAACCAGCTAAAAAGTATAGAAGGGAAAAGTTTTCCTCCACTACATGTTAAATCCCTATTTCATGTTTTTTTAAAAAACAAAACTGACAATAATGATAAAAATGAACTGTTTAAAACATTTGCTGCATTCTACCCAATTATACAGATAATGCCCTCCACTCATCCTTGAAAACATCCCCTTCCCTCTAGCTGCTGTGGTCCCTGCTTTCTTGTACACTGTGAACTGTTACAGAGAGCAGGGCTGGGAGGTATTCTAAGAACGCTGTAAAGCATTTCAATCATTGCTGCCACAGTTGTTGTTGCACATCCTTGTAGTGACAGATTTGTTAGGAATTCATATACACACACTTTTTCATTTTTAAATGACTAAAAAACTCTCTGTGTGGCTTTATATTTTTAATGATGCTTGCTTCAAAACTCTCTAGTCTTATAACTATCATTTATAAGACCCATTTTTTTAGGTGTCAACACATAGAGATGTAAATATGCTAACTTACTTGATAATAGGCAATGAAAAATTTCACCTTTATTAGCTACACCTTAGTTTCAATTAAGAGTAATGGATTATTTATTATCAATAAAGTAACTGTATCTCTATGAAGAAAGAGCTTAATGACTGCCAAGAAGAATTGAAATAGATATTTTTTGTGTGTTTAGTGACTCTGCTCTCTACCACTGCTTCTGAACCTTCATTCAGTTCCAATAGACCTGAGGCATATGGCAAGATCCCATTTGTAACACAGCCTCCCTACATGACATGGTGAAGAACTGGGTAGTATCTGAAATTGAGACTAATTAATTAATTTATTGGGCCAGTCATTTAACAAGTACTGAGTACCTACAATGGCTTAAGCATGGTTCTAGGTACTGGAAATAAAGCAGTGAATGAAACAAATTCACCATCCTCATGGAGCTTATATTCTAGTGCAGGGAGATAGACAATAAAAAAATAAATCATGATATAATTTCAAGTGGTGATAAATGCTATGAAGCAAAAGTTAAACAGGATAAGGGAATAGAGATTTAATGGGGAGATGATCCAGTTTAAAGAATGTATAGTATTAGAATATGTGATAACTAATATTTCTTAAAAGATTCTTGGTAGTGTAAATAGTAGACAAAAATAAATAGTAGACAAAAATTATTTGTTGAATGAAGTAATAAAACACTATTTTCTGTATAATCTCCAAGAATCATTGTTGTAACAGGTCCACTATGGACTTTGATTAAGAGATAAGAAATTTCAATCTCAGGAGAAGGAAGTATTTGGTGATGGTGGTGGGTGCTATATAAAATGAACGGTTAAGTAGGAAGCTGTCTCAGCACAGGGAGTCACTGACATCAAAAGTGTAATTTAAGCATCTATATACATATATAGGGACAATAGGTGACCTAAGTAATAGTGATAGTCCTTATACTATAAACAGTTGAGTTCCATGACATCTGACATCAGTGTAGGTGATCAGAGGGAGGAGAGAGATATAGATACATAGAACATCCTTCAAATTCATAAATCAAGGCATTTTCCATTGTGGTGCGTAGCAATAAATTAGGTAAGGAATAAGTAGGTCTTAAAAAGTCAGTCCTTTATTACTGAAAAGTGTGCTTTTGAAACAAGATATCCTAAATCACTTTAGTATACAAACTAGGAGTATAAAAAGAGCCATAAGACTATTGTACCTTCCTACCACATGATCTCTACAAACGTAATAGGCTGTTATATCAATAAAAAGTATTTGATTCATTGAAAATCTTTGTCTTCCAACTAGAGTCCCCATTTTCAAAGGCATTCCATGGCCCACTCCTCTTCAGAAACATGAATATTGAATTGGAAAACCTCATGACTTAATATTTTACCCCTCATAGGTGAGATTTTTGTTTATTTGAGGATTAAAGCCTCAAGGGAAAGGCAGGAAGCTTCTTGACGGGGTTCTTGATGGGGTTCAAGGCATCAGTCAGATAAGGAGATCTTTTGAGGAGATTCTTAACATTATTCTAGCTAGTCATTTCACTTAAGAGTAGTGCTGAGGTACTCTGATTACATGAACAGGCAGAAAAATCCATTCATCTTTTTACTAACTTTATTCAAGGTCAAATTTGTTTTAAAACTTCCCTATATTTATCTATTATGCACTCACTACTCACAGTTAAAGCTTTATACTTCACTTATAAAACTAATTAAGCAATAAGGGGAGGAGGGGGAAAGACAGACAGAGAGAGAGAGAAACAACAGAAATATCACAAAACCTGAGTCTTTCTTGTTCAATATTCACTTTTACATTTAGCATGTATTAAATTTTCAGCATTTCACCATTTTCTCCTCTTTTGTAATGCTTCACTCCAGTAGTAACTGAGAGTACTACAGCTTATAAAAAGGGACTTTTATCCATAAAAGAGATTTTCTATTGAATGAATCAGAAGATAAAACCAAGGTACTTTTAAAATATATCTCTATCATTTTTTTCTCAGCTTGTTGCTCTAGACCTTGGGTTTAAACTAGTTCAGAATCAATCAGCTCAACTCAGAAATAGAATGAAAGACTTCTCAGAAGAAAGTGAGAACAGAGGAAAAAATATATATTTAAAATCACCTATCGTGCCTTGTATCTCAGACAGAATTTATCAATGTCTCACACAGGATCAGGGCACGTGGTGAAGCACTTACACATGGAGAGCAGATGCGCAGGTCAAGCAACCAACATTGTCACGTAAATTGCAGGTGGGTTGAGAATCATTAGAGAAGATAGTAAAACAAGGTGCAAAAAAAAAGTGGCTATTCCATAAAAATAAAATCTACCTTTCATTAGTTCTTAACCAGAATATAATGGTAGTTGAAAACAAGTTTGGGTTGACCTCAGAAAAGCAGTCGATTTACAAATTCACAACTCACAGGAACACTATGAGTGTTCAAAGAGCTTCCAATATTATTTTAATTGGAAGTTTTTTGAGGCAGAAAGGAAGACGGCTTTCTACTTTCTTTTGGAACACCTACAGAGTTATATTCATGCAGGTGGATGGTGAACTTTTTAGAAACATTATTTAATTGATTTTTGAAAATTCATTTTATCAAGTATTATAAGACTGCAGATTCTCAAATTTAATGTTTTTAATACAGATCTTCCTTGACTTAATGATGAGTTTATGTTCCGATAAACCCATCATAAATTGAAAATATCATAAATTAAAAATGCATTTAATACGGCTAACTTACTGAACATCATAGCTTAGCCTAGCCTACCTTAAAGGTGCTCAGGACACTTACATTAGCTACAGATGGGCAACAGTATCTAACACAAAGCCTATTTTATAATAAAGCATAGAATATCTCATGTAATGTATTGAATAATGTACTGAAAGTGAAAAACAGAATGGTTGTAAGTGTATTGGTTGTTTGCCCTCTTGATCACGTGGCTGACTAGGAGCTGTGGCTCAGTTGCTGTTGCACAGCCTCGTGAGAGAGTATCTTGCCGCATGATTGCTAGCCGGGAAAAGATCAATTTTTTTTTTTTTTTTTTTTTTTTTTTTTTTTTTGTGGTACGCGGGCCTCTCACTGTTGTGGCCTCTCCCGTTGTGGAGCACAGGCTCCGGACGTGCAGGCTCAGCGGCCATGGCTCACGGGCCCAGCCACTCCCCGGCATGTGGGATTTTCCCGGACCGGGGCATGAACCCGTGTCCCCTGCATTGGCAGGCGGACTCTCAACCACTGCGCCACCAGGGAAGCCCATCAAATTTTTGTAAAGTCGAAAAATTACATGTCGAACCATCCTAAGTCGAGGACATCTGTATCTAGTATTATTTCTAATGCAGACAAAGTGGCAACCTGGAAACATGTTGGGTATGCCCAATAAGAGTAAATGCTTCTCCTAACTTAGAATATGAATATGAAATAAAGGAATTAATAAGGATTCCCAGGAGACCAAACCTAACTGTGTACTGTGTATGCGGACAGGTAAAGGCCTTAGGGGTAAAGGATTAACAATGCTCGTGTGCCTGCTGTGTCAGGATCATCAGTTAACCAGCAGTCTATTGTGCCTAAGTAATCACAGTGACAAAAGGAGAGCCTTGCCTTTGGAGGAAAGGGAAATTGATGGGAGACATATATTACCATTAACTCAGGTAGAGCAGAACTCATTTTCTTCCAGTTTCTCTTTTCTGACTAGCCATCCTTAATTTTTTTTTCTTTTGTAAACCTCATTTTTATGGGTGTTCTGAAAATATTGGTTATTGATTTTACAGTTATCGTGAAGTTGATAAATGCTCAAAGTGCCTGCCCTAGGGCAACTTTTAAAAATAAAGTTGTGAAAAGATGAGAAGCTACTAAAAGAAAGTGGTGATGCCCATGAATGTTGGTTTCTGTTATATTTATACCACATTGGCCTCTCTCATTTGTCATTGAAGATCCTTAACTCATTCAGTAATTCATCTATTCATAAACTTGAGGGTTTCTGCTGGGTGGCAGGCACTGTGCATGGGGCCAGGGATAAAAAGATGAATAATACTCCCTTCAGTTCTCCAGGAGATTTTATTCTCTGGGGACACTAGTCAAGGACCAGTTGATAATGAAACTGTCGTAAATGTTATGCTACAGGCTTGCATAGACAATCATAGGGGAGCAGAGAAGGGTGCAGTCTATCTTTCAGGGACAGATTGCATCTAACTTGAGTCTTACATTCAAATCAGAATTAGCTTGGGAGAGGAGAGTGTTCCAAGCCAATCACACAGTGGCTCTGACTGAGTCATAGTACACTCACTATAGGCAAGCCCACCTCAGTGTCCTGCCTGGTAGACCCTCTGTATAGAGTAGTTGGAGGAAGAAATCTACATACGTGGAATGGAAATTTTACAAAGATATCTCTAAAATATTTGGGTGAAATAGGATTATTTTTATAGGGCTGAGATAGTATAGCTTCTCAGGAGAATATTAAATTACTTCCACCTTTAACATGATAAAGATTCTCTCATTAACCAAAGTCTCCTCAGGCTCCTCTGAGCTCTTTTTCTACTAGGCCTGAACACTCCCATGTTTGTCTCTGCATTGTCCAATTTCAGTAAGAACCCTGCTAAGTTGGTTTCACCAGAATCCCCTATCCTCCATATCTGATCACGCTCCGTATCTAATCAGGTTCCTTATCCTCCACCATCTGCCAGGTGATGTCTTTTCTTAGGTTGGTTTAGCCAGAATCCCCCTTCTGCTGATGTTTCCTCTTAGTACTTTTTCACCCACTGATTTGCATCCTGCTTCTTGGTTATAAATTTCCATTTGCCCATGCTGTATTTGAAGTTGAGTCCAATCTCTCACTGTAGGATTCCACTGTTGGAGAGCGGGAGTCCTTACACCTTTCTCCATGGCTCCTCGAATACAGCCTTCCTTACTGTGCTTTAAGAAGTGTCATTGAATAATTTTTTCTTTAAACTTTTTGTTGTTATTGCTGGTGTGTTTCTCTCTTTCATGTCTCTTCATGAATAACAACAGTGTGGTGCTATTACATCAGTGAGTGAGAAAATTACAGAGCTGAAGAGACAGAAGTAATTCTAAAACCATAAGTACTTTCTAAAAATTACTAATGATTAATTAGCATATTTTGGGGACTTCACTACTTTACAGTGTAAAGTAGTTTTGTAATTACTTCATGCAAACTCAATGGAAGGTAGTAAAAGCAAATGTCCAGTCCATACTATTGTTTGTATAAAATGAATCCTTTAAACCAAAAGTTAATACTTTTACTTAAGAGGCCAATTTAATTTCTCAATATCATATTATCTGGTAAAATTTACAGGGATAGGCAAATGTTAATAGTGGATAATCCCTAATATCTATTGAGCATTGCAAAAGTGGTTTTTATAAAGGCAGATCAGGCATCAGTGTGAATATGGGAGATACTTTACAGAATTTTTTTAACTCTCTATCCCCATAGAGGATAAAGTATATCTTCTATGTTTTTTTTTGTTTTGTTTTGTTTTGTTTGTTTGTTTTTTTAAGAATGAAAGTATCAGAGGCCCCGTACAGTATTATCAAGATGACTGTGGGCTTTTTTTTTTTTTAAGAAGATGTTAGGGGTAGGAGTTTATTAATTGATTAATTTATTTTTGCTGTGTTGGGTCTTCGTTTCTGTGCGAGGGCTTTCTCTAGTTGCAGCAAGCGGGGGGCCACTCTTCATTGCGGTGCGCGGGCCTCTCACTATCGCGGCCTCTCTTGTTGCAGAGCACAGACTCCAGACGTGCAGGCTCAGTAGTTGTGGCTCACGGGCCTAGTTGCTCCATGGCATGTGGGATCTTCCCAAACCAGGGCTCAAACCCGTGTCCCCTGCATTAGCAGGCAGATTCTCAACCACTGTGCCACCAGGGAAGCCCAATCCTCTATGTTTTGATTTAGCATTTTGAGATAACTTATTTTTCCTGCTTGAACAGAACTGGTCATGTTTTAATTCCACACACGCTCATAAGAAATAATAAAAAATAGTTGAACCAATAATGACTCCCCTTCCCCATCTTCACCCTCATCTCTTTCCATCTCTGACTGGGTCTTAGATAGAAATATATAATAAGATGTCAGAAAGAACTTCTGTTCAACAACCTTGGGAGCTGTGGACTAGTAGCTTGCTCTGCTCCAAATGGACAGGCATCTCTTCTTTCATTATCTAATAAAACGCTTGGAGTTGCTGAGGGAACAATTTGACTGGGTCAGATGGGTGGTTGGGGGATGATTTTTAATAAACATTTCTCCTGCCCTAATCCAAGAAGCTTTCAAGAATCAGTGCATTATGTGCACAAGGCTCTGGACTACCAGTTTTATATAAATACTTTATCTAATTCCCATAATAATTCTATGAGAAAGGTACATATAATTCATTTTACAAACGTGGAAATTAAGGTTTATAACTAAGCAGCTTATCAAGGACACAGAGTAAGTGGTGGAAGAGAGATTTAAATCCAGATCTTACTTTTTAATTCCAAATCCAATGGTCTTAACTATTATATTAAAGTAGGCATATTTTTATTGTTCATATCCTGGCAACATTATTTGTGTGCAGGGGAAAACATCATTAAAGATAGATCCCAGCAGTTGGATGAGTTTTTAATTCACGTATGTAATTCTACGTAAGTCTAAACTACTGCCACAGACAATGAACTCATTGCTGGCATTCTCATTAATGTGGTTCGATTCTTATACGTCTACATTTCTTAACTGGGTTTCAGCAAAATCTGTATTTAGTTGAGCCTGAAAGAAATCTAATACTTTGCCTGTGACTTTTAGGGAAGGATGTGTGCACGCAGTGTAAAAAACCTCCTAAATTAAATTTGCAAAATAAACTCATCATTTCTAGTTGTCTCTGTTGTGCATAAAGCACAAGGAGTGCTTATGCTATTGCTCGCAGAGGCCTTTTTATACACTGTGACAGGTTGAAGAACTGCTGTAGGAAAGAGTCTGGAACAGCAGAGGCTGGCCATACAAGTCACCTCTTGTCTTGTCTTGTTAATATCAGTAGAGTTTAAGAAGGTCCGACACCTGTATGTGATTCAGGGAATTAGGATCAAAGAGATTCTTCCATGATCAGACTTTGGTTTGCACTCCCAAGTGTGCCTTGCTTTTGCAAATCTATTTTTCATTTTCATCATCTGAAAAAAGAAGTTTTTCTGCTTTAGCTAGAGGCAATAAAACATGGATATAGAATCGATGAGTCATAAATTAGCTATTCAAATATTCATTAAGTATAAGCTAGATAGCATACCTATTTAGGGCATGGTGTTATTAGAAGTGGTCCATGGTTGTGTTCATAGATATAGGTGTCTCCACTATTATGTTATGAGAAATAAACATGTCTGTTAAGAGAGTTACACTGGGAAGCCTTGCAAAACCACTTCATTTAACACAGAGATGACAATTCCCTTTAAGATACAGAACTTAAGTAAAATTACTACTCTTTGTTATAGGTAGTTTATGGCTGCCTGCCAAATGGTTCTAACTCACTGAATGACATCTAAGGGAGACTAGGAAGAGCTAAATACACTAGTGATATAGGAAAGAAATCGAATGACTGAGGTGGAATTCTACGAGAGGAAAGCCATTAACAGAAATATTATTGGGCTTCCCTGGTGGCGCAGTGGTTGAGAATCTGCCTGCCAATGCAGGGGACGTGGGTTCGAGCCCTGGTCTGGGAAGATCCCACATGCCGCGGAGCAACTAGGCCCGTGAGCCACAACTACTGACCCTGTGCGCCTGGAGCCTGTGCTCCGCAACAAGGGAGGCCGCGATAGTGAGAGGCCCGCGCACCGCAATGAAGAGTGGCCCCCGCTTGCCGCAACTAGAGAAAGCCCTCGCACAGAAACGAAGACCCAACACAGCCAAAAATAAATAAATTAAAAACAAACAAACAAAAAAAGAAATATTATTAAGCATTTAGAGAACACTTTGCTTATAAGTGCTTTATAATAATTTTTATTGATTTAGAGGCTTTCAATAGAAGCAGTGTCAATTCTGTTCTCTCAGTATCAGCCTAAATGTCTGAATATTTTTAGTTTAATATATTGGAGGATCTTGCTGACACCAACCTACCTTTAAGACAGAGGCATCAACATACTCAGACAAGCCACACTAAAAAATTTAGCTTGAGAGACCCAAACCAATTTTTTTTAGATTTTTTTCCCTCGGTCACTGAAAGTTTTTGTGCTGGTATATTCTTCCCATTTTACAGATTAGTGAAATGAAGCTGATATCTTTCTCATTTTACAGATTAATACAATTAATAACTTGATAAAATTAATACGCCAGTTGTAAACAGAGACAAGGATTTAGCTTCAAATTAGTTTTGTTTGTGAACTTGCTTTCCAGTTGTTAATAGTAAATTTCCATGCCTAGTTGTAGTCACGTGTTTTTGGATCATATGGACAATGTGAAACAACATTTCCTTATTTTATATTTTAAATACTATGTAATTTAAATATTATTGAATATATGAAAATTTGGTCAATTACTTTCTTTAAATGAGTCAGAAATAACTCATAGATTTTCAGAAACTCTATAAATGTGCATTTTGAATGATATGTTCAACAAAATTCCCTTGAGTTTATGTTTTGTGGACCATTCTGTAGTTCAGCCTGCATGTGGAATTTTAAATTGTCTATGTCAAGGGTGAACCATAGCCCATGGGTTAAATCCTGCCTACCACCTTTTGTAAATAAAGTTTTAGTAGAACAGAGCCATTCTTTATGTATTGTTTGTATTTATGTATTGATTTTGTGCTATAATAGCAGAGTTTATTAGTTGTGTCATAGACTGTATGGCCTGTAAGCCTAGAATATTTATTATCTGGACTTTA
Source organism: Aethalodelphis obliquidens (assembly GCF_003676395.1). Taxonomy (NCBI): domain Eukaryota; kingdom Metazoa; phylum Chordata; class Mammalia; order Artiodactyla; family Delphinidae; genus Aethalodelphis; species Aethalodelphis obliquidens. Next base: position 35,006,430 of record NW_020837945.1, read on the forward strand.
AAAAGAAAAAAGTGCTGACCTCTATTCTACACAATACAAGCAGAAGACTTAGTCCTCATTTATTATAATAAAATATATAAGGGTTCACATACATAAATATACATGAGGTCATGAAAGTAACATTTATTGAACTTATATTAGGTACCAGCCAGAGTGTTTAAAATGTCTGTAATAAAGAGATTAAACTTCAAGATTAAGGAAATATCCTATCAAAAGTTTCTCATCTCCCAACTTTTTACTGATATGTTTTCAGCAACCTAGAAAGTTGCCAACAAGCCAACACAGGAAGTAGAGAAATATTAACTCACAAGACATGGATTCAATTCCATTTCATCCCATTTCACTTACACATAGTCAGCTAACCATTGCATCTGCACTTAAGCCAACATAAGATATTTAAAATGAGACATATATATTACACTTCTTAGAATTCATTTATCAACCTACTTACAGCAATCAAAGGGGATTAAGGGAGGGAAATTCTCTTACTGTATACAATGTTATACAATGTACCAAATCAAGGGAAAGGAGAGCAATATTATAGTTCCATGGTTCTAAAATTCCACATATCCCAAATAGTTTTTCAAAGAATTGTCATGGACATAATGCTATGTATTTCACAAGTAGTACACTGAGGGTGCCTCTGAACTGCTAAGGAAAATTTAGAAGTTTCAGAGTTCAAAAAGCCAGGAAAACCGTTGTAATAGCATGATTATGACCCAAGCTTTTCAATATAGTTATCCTAATTTGGTAGAAACACAAAGGTCAAGTAATTACCTGTACTTTAGTTTTGTTTTTGTTTTAACAATCCTTTTTAGCCAGAAAACTGGACCACTGATCAGGACCATTTTTAAATAAAAAACTTGCAAGAACAACTTAAGACCATAATTCATTAAAGGGTTATTACTGTAATATATGTGCTTATTTTCCCAACTTGCACATTCAACCATTTTGAATGCTCAATAGATTAATTCATAGCCAAGGGAAAGTTTTTCTAGACTCTAAGACTATTTATTAAGCACTATGGCAAACACAAAATGTAATAAATAAATTTATCTTATATTCAACTCAATGAGCATAACATACCAAATTTTTTAAATGGCAAAACTATTACATGAACTACATAAGCTATGATATAGATTGCATTACAGGAACATTTGTTTTAACAATCTCCTGTAAAATTCTGCCAACCTTTTACTGGCTTTAGCCACAGTTGTTATTATATTAAAAAAGCGAACCTAGATAAACCAAATATAAGGGCATAAATTTATTTTATGTTTTATCAGCATTTGTCTTCTGACTCGATTTTCTCTTAGATTTAGTCTTGCAGTCCTAGGAAGAATAGTCTTATGCAATCAGAGTTGAGATGTGAGTGAATTAGGAAGTGGTCATTTTTCTCTATATAACATCAACCGTGGATATATAGTGGTAAGAGTATGTTCAAACAGGTATGACAATAATATCCCTTCCTTCCCCTCCCCTCCCCTTCGCTCCGCTTCCCTTCCTTCCCTTCCCCTCCTCTCCCCTCTCCTCTCCTCTTTTCTGTAAAGCTCTTATCATTTTCTGTCGCTCTGTATAATATCACTAATTTGTTAAGTTTACTGTTCATTGTCTGCCTCTCCTGGTACATTACAAAGCTTATGAGGGCAGGAATTTTGTTTGTTTTGTTCCTGCTGTATCTTACCTGCCTGTAACTTACTTGACATACAGGAGAAATTTAGTATATATATGTGGAAGAAAGGCAGGAAGGCCAAAAGGAGGGAAGGAAAGAATGGCTACCATTTGAAAGAATTATTAAGGTGAATCAATAAGAAATATATGATAGCAACACAATGAGGTACATCAACAAAATTAGTAAAATCCTTGAGTAAATTTTTTCTTTCTTCTCTTCCACTGGGGTTACATTTCCTCTAAACAATGAGACCTGGCTGAGAGTACCTGGGAGATGAAATCCAATCCATGCCTCCACTTACCAAATCCTGAACCCTGATGTGACTTGTTCTTACCCAGAGGGAGAGCCTTTTCCTAATGAACACAGAGCCCAGTGTGGGCCAGTATGGCCTTTGTAGCTACTCCTAATTTGCTATAACCTTTATTCTTGACCTGATGTTCTGCCAATGCAACACAGATTTCTCTTATTCATACTGATGATTTGCCCTCCATTTAGTGTATTTTTTTCCTATTAAAACAACTTTCTGATTCTTTTTTGCTTAGTCTTATTTCTGTCTTCAAGAGAGACACATTCCACTGATAACCTTCACTGTAGAATTCTATCAGATTAAACACTCAATGAATGAGGATTCCCCTTGCGTACAGAACACAAGGTTTTTTTTTTTTTTCTGAAATAGAGATCAAACTTGCCATGGAATGAAAGATTAGTCACCATTTTTCACCCCTCCTGGCACCCACATTTTCACCTTGGTTTTAACATGGTTAGAGTATTTCCCTGACCTTTGACTTAGGGCTCAGAGTTGTGATGTACTTTGGCCAGTGGTACATTGATCAGAGTGATGCTGTATTCTAAAAGGCCTCATGCATTTCCACTTGCCCATTTGTACCTCTGCCATTGCCACAAATAAAACAAGGCTCAGAGAGCCTGCTGGTAAAGAGAGGGTGGAAGACATGCAGAAGAGAGCCATTCTAGCTGACCCAAAGAACTGCCCTCTGAAGCAGAGGAGCTCCAGCAGCCACAGGGAGAAGAAGATCCACCAGGAAGCCTACACTCAATTAACCAACCTGTAGATTCATATGAATCATCAGTTTTGTTTCAAGCCCCTGAGTTTTGTGTTGGTTTGTTAGGCAGTATTTTTAGACAATGGCTAACTGAAACAAAAGCTAACTCTATTTCTTTTGTGAACACTCCACAGCAACATTTATACACAATTCAAAAACATATACAGTGTGTGACACCCAATACCAAGGCAAGATATTTGCCTGAAAGCAATTATCTAGAGATAATTGAGACTTTGGGAAATGATGAAACTTTTGAATGAACTAAACTCTGGATACTCCATCTTACTCGCTACCTTCTTAAGACAAATAGCTGAGTTTATTGCATTTTATAGGTAAACCTAGACTGAGAAAACCTTTGATTATTATGGTGTTCTTTCAGATGCATAAATATGTAAGAAGGACATCAAAAATATTCTCTTTTCATTATACTACAAACCCAAATTATAGCACTGTTAGCCTCTTCTAATAAATTCTTTTGATATACTCTGGCCCTCAAATTCAAGGTTATAAGTTTGTAGTTATTAACTATTATATTTCAGTTCTGTGATGCTGGGGGCTCTGCAAACTACATTTTTCCTTTACCAGCTACTTTCCTATTAGTTCTGCCAATGGAGGGCACTAAAGTTGCTGAATAGCAGTGAAGAGAGAAGGTACTTGCTTCTTCCAGGGGTCTACTTCTGTCAACCTCATCTCAATAATAGCATCTAAACTCTGAAGTAGCTGTTGGTTCCAGTTTCTTGCTTTCTTCCTTGTTTTTTAGGACCAACCTCATGGCATTTGTTTGGAGAAACTAGCAACAGTCTGGTAACACCCTCTTATCCAGGATAGCAGGACACCTTCTTTGACCTCTTAAGATACCAGTCATAGTCAGAGGTTCTCACTTCTGAGAGCTCTATCTCACAGCTTCTCAAAGCATCTTCTCTAGTGTCCTGAAAACATCAATCTCTTCCTCTGTTCCTCGAATTCTAAGGGTGATAGATGCTTCCTTTTCTTACTATCTCTATGTTAATCCAGTGTGCCCTTTTTGACTGTTCATTCTTCCAATAACTCTAAACAATTCCTATATTAGATTCTTTCTGTTGAACTAACTAGTGTGTTTTCCGTTTGCAATTCCTATATTAGATTCTTTCTGTTGAATTAACTAGTGTGTTTTCCGTTTGCTGGCTGTAGTCTGATGATATGGTACCCAATTTAAATGTCAAACTCCTTAAAGACTAGGCCTTTTGACTTGCTTTTTTGCCTTCTCTGCCCAGCTCATAGCTTGCTATAGAAATGCTTGTTCTATGTATAGTCACGGAAGATTTCCCAGGTCCCATATTCTGATCACTAGGCGTCTGTTTTACATCGTTTGTACCTAATACATTTTGATGTCTATTGGCTTAGTCATGTTAAGTGGTTCATTTGCACTATTCCCCTCATCAGACACTGAGATCTAATTGTCATGCTCTCTGCATCCTTCCAATTGTTTCTCTCTGACATGTTGTCATTATTTGGCTCATTTCTATCCTCAGGGAACAATGTAGCATCCTCATCCTCATCAGCCACTTGATGAGACTGAACAGTGTCAATGACAGCCTGCCTCTCACTTGAGTTTTCATTATCTGCCTCCAATTTGGCAAAACTTCCCTTTGCAAGTGTTGATGTGGGGCTTTCACATTAGGCCTATTAACTTTAAGTAAGGGGTGGCCGTGACCAGTTCTAGTCTAGTTCCCTTGTGCCTCCTTTCCTCATAGTGTTCCACTGGTCATTATTAACTTATAACACACTACTGTGTAATAAAATCTGTAATTAGTACTGAGAAAACAGCTAAGAAGCAATGTCTGAGACTTCCTTCAGCATTCACTGCACTGTTTTACAAAATCTCAAAATTTTTTCCCTAGGTCAAGCCAGCCCTGAGGTTAATTGGCTCTTCTTTTCCATTATTTCTTCACACATATATTGTTGGTTCTGCATATTGTCACTGAAGCAGAGTCCTCCACATGCCATAGTAGAATTTGGTATTGACTACAAGGTTCAGAGATGAAGTTTTTTCACTTTTTGTTTTTTTTACCCCAAACTAACAAGATGATTGGTGATTTGTATATCTCAAGAAAATTTCTCCTAAAACATCAGCTTGAAATGTTATCCATGTCAAATGTCTATGCACTTTTGCCATTTATTTTCCAAGTATAAAACACTTGGTAGCAGCCTCTGAAGAGAACTATTTGATATTGCATCCTATGTCTAATGCTCACCTATGAGTTCTTTGGAAGACAGGAAAGCAAACAACCAAAGTGAATTGGAATTGAACTGAGTGCAACACTCAGGACATTTTCAAAGTGGATTTCTAAATACAAAAAAATGTATCTATACCCACAGTTTTTTTCCTTCCTTCCTTCTTTCCTTCCTTCCTTCCTTTCTTTCTTTCTTTCCTTCTCTTTCTTTCCTTCATCAGCTACATTCCATGGAATCTGACTTTTATACCTGCCATCATGTATGACTGAATGGTAACCAAATGGAAGAAAACATTGAAAAGGGGGTGGGGAGTCTTATTTTAGTAACAGAAAATGTAAATTCAGAATTTTGATGTATTTATTTTAGTTGTTTTACCTACGGAAGATCCCTCTCCCTTCCCTTTCTCCAAGGAAATTTAATGGCTACTGGCTGGTAATCAGACATAAGTTTATAAAATACTAGATATTGTTTTAGGGAAAAGTTTGGAAGGGTAGTGATTTAGGGAAGAAAACAGGTAGAAGGTGAAATTCTGAAGACCAGAAGTTTCACTGAATAAAATTTGTAATGAAGAAGACTGGTTGAAAAGCAAGAACTATTTCCCATGGATTTTTTCAAACTGCTAAGAAAGTATGCTATCACCATTTTCCCTGCCATGTCTTTTTTGTTTCCTACTTAGAGGCAGGATGTTAAGGAGTGCAGGATTAATGCAATAATGATGTAAATAACGTATAGTATCTTCTTCTGGCTCCAAGAGTGGTGGCATTTCTGGAAGGAGGAAAACTGGGTCACACAGACAGTGCATGAATTTGAGATGACCCACAAAGGACAGTGCTGCACGTTTCCATATCTAGAGGCTTTTTCTGGGTCAAAAGAATGCACTTTGCCTTTGCTTCAGGCAACTTGAGCCAGCTGGACTCCATCCAGGAAGATAATGCTGACAAATCCCAGGGAAGCAGGAAGCAGCAGCTCCTCTCTCACTGTATGCTATGTGATATCACCATCTCTTGTAAAAGTCTCGTCCACTTGACATGTAGTAATAACTAAACCATACATATCTGTGTTTGTCAGAGGCCAAATAGTAGCCTTGAGTATTGAGTCAGAAGTTTCTGCACCTACAGGTGACACAGCATACTCTATAAAGCACTTCTATTTATGAAGGATTAAAATCATCTGTAATTCTTAATGGAGAGTGAAAAAGGATTTATGGAACGCCTACTATGAATTAGCCCTTGTTCTATGTACTTATATATATGCTCACTTAATGCTAAGAATGACAATTATTTGTTTTGTAGATCAACAAACTGAATATTGGAATCATTAAGAAGAACTCTGGAATGAAGCTCTTGTTATCCTTAGTTGAGAGAAGAAGAAAGTGAACTTAATTTGTGTCCTAGGAAATATGAGCATGAATACAGATGATAGTATTATTTTTAATAGAGAAAAACAGTGCTGTAACTAACTCAAGTGGAAGAAGTTTAAGTAAGTTGGTTTTGGTATATATATATCACCAATGGAATACTGTAAAGCAATGGCTATAAATAAAATACATCTATACCTATCAACGTGGATAACATCACGAAAAACATGATGTTGAATGAAAATTTCTAAAAACAGAAAAATATGATTCTATTAATATGGAAAATACATAAAATGAAAAAAATATATTATTTAGGAACACAAAGATATGCTGTAAAACTGCAAAGGAAAACAAAAAAATAACAGATAAAAAAAGTCCTCTGGAGTAGGGAGAGGGATTTGGGAAAAGATATTCAGGAAGCTGGATAAAATTCTGTTTCTTTAACTGTATGGTGGATACCTAGGAGTAAAATTTTATTATTGTTTTAAACTGTACAGATTCATTATAGACGCTCTTTATGCATGAGGCAAAAAAAGGACAAGAAAATAAAGACAAAGTAATCAACTTGTAATATGATAAATTCAGAGCCCTGTCCACCATGCTATAACAGCCATGAATGATGTCCAAAATTCTGTTTCCTTCCACAAATAAGCAGAAATCTTTGTTAAGACACTAAAGAAGAGATACGGAGGACTGAATATAAGAAACAGTGTGTATAAATGCATACAGGAAAGTTTATCCAAGATATATAAAGAAATCATAAAACTCAGTAGAATAAAGCCAAACAATCCTATTAAAAATTGGGCAGAGGATCCCACTACTGGGCATATATCCTGAGAAAACCATAATTCAAAAAGAGTCATGTACCACAATATTCACTGCAGCTCTATTTACAATAGCCAGGACATGGAAGCAACCTAAGTGTCCATCAACAGATGAATGGATAAAGAAGATGTGGCACATATATACAATGGAATATTACTCAGCCATAAAAAGGAACAAAATTGAGTTATTTGTAATGAGGTGGATGGATCTAGACTCTGTCATACAGAGTGAAGTAAGTCAGAAAGAGAAAAACAAATACCATATGCTAATGCATATATATGGAATCTAAAAAAATGGTACTGATGGACCTAGTGGCAGGGCAGGAATAAAGACACAGACGTAGAGAACAGACTTGAGGACACAGTGGGGGTGGGGAAGCTGGGACGAAGTGAGAGAGTAGCACTGACATGTATACACTACCAAATGTAAAATGGATGGCTAGTGGGAAACTGCTGCATAGCACAGGGAGATCAGCTCAATGCTTTGCGAGGGGTGGGATAGAGAGGGTGGGAGGGAGGCTCAAGAGGGGGGGGATATGGGGATATATGTATACATATAGCTGATTCACCTTGTTGTACAGCCAAAACTAACACAACATTGTAAAGCAATTATACTTCAATAAAGATATAAAAAAAATTGGGGAGAGGAACTGAATAGTCATTTTTCCAAAGAAGACATACAGATAGCCAACAGGTATATGAAAAGAAGCGCAGCATCACTAATCATCAGGGAAATGCAAATCAAAACCACACCACACTGAGATATCATCTCACATCTGTTAGAATGGCTGTCATCAAACAGACAAGAGATAACAAGTATTGGTGAGGATGCAGAGAAAAGAGAACCTTTGTGCACTGTTGGTAGGAATGTAAATTCGTGCAGCTACTATGGAAAAGAGTATGAGAGTTTCTCAAAAAATTAATAATAGAACTACCATATGACCCAGCAATTCCACTTCTGGGTATTTATTCAAAGGAAAAAAAACATTAACTTGAAAAGATATCTGCACTTCCATGTTCATTGTGGCATTATTTACATAGTTGAGATATGGAAACAGCCTAAGTGTTCATTGATGGATGAATGAATAAGTGGAATATTATACAGCCATAAAAAAGAATAAAATCTTGTCATTTGAGAAAACATGGATGGACCTTGAGGGCACTATGCTAAGTGAAATAAGTGAGGCAGAGAAAGATAAATACCCTATGATCTCATTTATATATGGAATCTAAAAAAGAAGCCAAAAACCAAAAATTGAACTTATAGACACAGAGAACAGACTGGTGGTTGCCAGAGGTGGGGTGGGTGGATGAAATGGGTGAAGGGGGCCAAAAGCTATAAACTTCCAGTTATAAAATAAATAAGTTGTGGGGCATTTAATGTACAGCATGGTGACTATAGTTAATAATGCTGTAGTGTATATTTGAAAAGTTGCTAAGAAAGTGGATCTTAAAAGTTCTCATCATGAGAAAAAATATTGCAACTGTGTAGCAATGGGTGTTAAGTAGACTTATTTTGTAATCATTTCACAATATATACATATATTGAATTATTATGTTGTACACCTGAAACTAATATAATGTTGTATGTCAATTAAATCTCAATTAAAAAGGAGAAAGTATAGACTTTATTTTCAACCCTGACCCTAGCTTGTTCATTCACTTGACTTCTCATTTAGCCCCTTTGTTAGTTCACATTCTATAGATGCTGTGTATTAGTGTCCTTCAAACACTTATAATCCAAATGAGAATTTAAAAGATTTACCGAGATGTATTGAATGACCCTTGCCCCAAATCTCTAGATATAGGTAAATAAATTATAATAAGGGTTTAAAGACTGGAAATAAATTGGTGGTGAATGAAATTATAGGGTTAAATTTCTGGAGCACATTGCAGTACTATAAGCATAATTATAATCTCTCATTTTAGATAATAATTCAGAAGGCAGAGACAAAGTCTGTTATAATTCTTTTTGAATTGTTCCCAGTAGTTATAACATTTTGAATGCTAAAATGGAAAGATTGTCTTTATGGCAATCTCTATTTTTCAATGTTTATTTAGGAAAAGCACTTGAGATTATTTTAATGGGAGAGAAAATTAAAGATTATTTTGACAGTTTTGGTACACCTACAAACAAAGCAAGGGTGATAAAATGGGAATTATTTGTCTTGAACCAGCGGTTATAGAAGAGCTTTGGGCTAAGAATCAGCAGATCTATTATTTAGTCCCTGCTTTGTCACAAATTCCCTGTCTGAATCATCACTATGAAAGTTTTGGGGAGAAAATTGCCTCCAAAGTCGTGTTCACCCTTGTTGATCTTTTCTCCAAAGCATGCCATGCTTACCAGATGATTTTTCCCCTCTTTAACCCCAGAATGTGATATTTTCTGCTTGGTGCTCTGTCCTGGAGGCCAGCTCTGCACTTTCCATTACGGGTACAGGCAGGTGCCCCCAGCCCTCTCCTATCGTGATTGGCTGGGAGCCTGGAACCATAAAATGGCGCCCGTACCTCTGTTTCTACAAAGCTGCTGGGCTGTTTCCGCTTTGCAGCTGCCTGTCTTGAATGCCAAGTTCTAGTTGCGAGTGCTGACTGGCCACCTGGCCAGGGCCATGCAGCCAGCTGCCACTTACAGCTTGAGGCTAATATATAAGTATTCTGATGCCTAACCTAAGCCTCCTCTGAGCTCACTTCTGCTCCCAGTTCTTTTTCTCAGTGAGAGTTAAATCAGGATTGATTCCCTTCTTCTTCCCTCATGTGCTTCCTTCTTCCTTTCCTTTCTGTGTAAAACAAATATTTGCAAATTGCCTATTAAGTGCTCTGCATTGTGTGAGGATAGAGTCTTTTATTTATATCTATGCAAATATGTGAGAATTGAGGTTTCACATGCAGGGAAAAGTGAAGTAAAGTCTCTCAAACATAAAAAAAGAAAAAGAGTTACCAAATTCCATTCCCCTAGCCAACAAAATTTCATTTCCCCATCGTTCTTGGAAGTCACCTGCTCCCAAATGTTGCTTGGTGCATTTAAATGCTATTCAACAATCCCAGCTGACAGTTGTTGGCTGACTGTTTCTGACATAGCTCATATCTCTCTCACGATGTTTTTGTTTTGGTATACAGGCAGAGCCGTGTATCGGACAGTTAACCTAATATATTTGTTATTCTCTTGGGTGCCTTTTTGCAGCTAAAAATGATTCCATGTTGTTTCCTAATGGGAATTTTGGTCCAACACTGAGTGGTAGTAGCTGGTCAATCCTTAGGTTTAATCCCCCAGCATCTTCTCTTTGCTTTTAAGAGCTCATTGGACAAAAACCAAGGTAGCAGTTAGAATCCAGAGGAACCCAGGGGGAGATGTTTATGAATGCTTGGTGAGAGCATATCTGATAATTCCTATTTTGGTTGTTCAAATTCTCCCCTGGTGTTTGCGAGTATCTTGACAATTAGAAGAAAATATTACCTCCTAAAAATTGCATCTTCATTTCAAACTAAAGAACTAAAACAATACTTAACTTTATGGAAGTTGGATGAACTTTTATCTCTTTCTTTTCTTTCTTTCTTTCTTTCTTTCTTTCTTTCTTTCTTTCTTTCTTTCTTTCTTTATCTTTCTGTAATAAAGCTTATTGGTATAAATATAAATAATTAGTTCTGGAATGTTTTGCCATCTGACCTATTTTCTTCATAATCAGATGACACACCTTTCCTATTAGTGTCAAATCCTCTGCCCTGGGCTGATTTTGGCTTTGAGATCTTAAATCATAGACTCATCAAGTGTACATTGGGACTGAAACCAAGACCTTTATAAAATGTGAAATAAATGCAATAGTTTACAGATAAAAGTGCATCCTCAAATGCTTCTCACTACATATCTCTGATCAGAATAAACAAATTTACAAATACATGTAGCAATATTTGTTGCACTATATGTCCTTTAATGAAGTCATACTTTCAGATGAATTTTTTCATACTTTAAATCCTCACAGGGACATTGACCTGAATGTGTGGGCCCATTGGAGAAGAACAAAGGGTTTATACAGTCTCTGCCAACATTGTTTCTTCCTAAAGTGATGCTGGAGAAAGATGCAAATGGATATATTTAGACCCCACAGTCTCATTTCTCTTTATAAAAGAGCATTACCAAAGCCAACCACACTGCTTTGTGACATAATGGGTAGGGGGCTGACATGCTCACACAAACAGGGGCATCAAGGGGCTGCTTCAGGGGTTGATTTCTTGCCAAATAGTGAATAATCTTATAATCAAATGTGCAGCAATAAGAGACCCAGCCGGGAGGATTAAGGACTAAGTATCTATTGGACTGCCTGATCTCTTTGTTCTTCAGGTTTAGAGTAGGATAAATGAAAAGGGGGAGGCCAAGAGGGAGTGGTTTAATATAAAATAAATTGTCTAAAAGGGATCAGTGAAAGCAGGATTTTCAATGGGTCAAAGACTGAGCTAGCTGATTTTTTATTTTAAAACTAAGACAGGATAGAGGTATGGGGATAAAGTAGGAAATCAGATAAGAAAAACAAAGGATGCAGGCATATTGGCCTTAAATAGTCTTTTTCTGTTTCTGAGATTTCTTATGTTCTTGTGCTCTGAGCCAAGATCAATTGAGATTAATCAGTTGTATAGAAAGCATTGTGATAGCATTGAAGGTTTTTAAAGTTTAAATTTGTTTATTGAACACAATTTGGTTAGCATCAGGTGCTGAAGTTATAGACACCAACACTAGCATAGAAATTACTTTATTTAGCTCCCAGTTGTAAGTTTCTATAGCAACTGGGTCCTATACCAGAAAGCTGAGATTCTAGAGCTCAAGTGATTCAGTCAGAGATGGCAATATCATATTTGGGGGCACTTACTCCCTCTTTCCATTTTCTACCTCTGTTTTGTGAGAAGTTTCTTCAGTGTGGCTGTCTGCTTAGTCATACTTTTAATTACACCTTTTGCTCTGAACCTTCTCCTCTTGGCAGCAGTAGAAAGTGTCTATTTCGGTTGTATTTTGATTTACATTGACCAGTTAGTATGTTGAGCAGAGGAGGTGGATGTGATCTGCTTTAAATATAGTTGAAAATTCTGAATAGTGAGGAAAGTGTCCATAGTGCCAAGTTTAGTTAGCCACTCCAGGCAGAAATTAAGATGTTAATTCTAAAAGGAATCCTAATCAAATTTCTACATTATGCTTTCATTCTATTCATAAATGCAATGTAATGATCCTTTTAAATATATAGAATGTCCCTTATGAAGTTTTTTTTTAATTTTAAATAAACATATACTTGGAAGAAAATTTATTTTATTTTTGTGTTTTACAAATGAACTTTTTTATTGTAACAAATAGGCATTTTCTGGAGAGGCTTGTTATGGTTGAAGTAATATTTTATGATGGTAGTTTAGCCAATACTGCAGAAATGCTTAGGGAATAATAATTACATCTGGGTTCCAATTATGAGAATAATCACTACATTAAAAAAAATAAACATAGTAGCATTCCCTCTGTCCATGTTTTTGAATGGTTCTGATCCAAACATATATAGATAAATAGATAGGTAGATAAAACTTAGATAAAATAAACCCAAACATGAAATGCATATTTTAAATAATGTCATTTTTTGATGAGACTCCCTGTTTTAGAAGAACTGGCTTTTGATATTTGAAATAATCACTAACTGACTGGTTTAAAGACTAGTTAGCAGAAGAGTGCTTGCCATGTAACACGTGACATAGAATTTGTTTGGAGAATGACAAGAATACACCATAAAAACAAGAATTCTACATGTGCTCCAATAAAACAAAACAAAACAAAAGATTTCCACTAAATGTTCACATTTATTGCTAACTTGGGCCTATTAACATTTAGAAAATACAGTTTCTAAGAGGCAGCTGCTAGAGATTGGCCAATTATAATTCACAATTCAAAGAGAAAATCTTATTTGACTCTAAAATTCTGTGCTTGTTTTCTCCTTTCATGAATTATCACATAGCCAAAGCACAGTGTGTGTGAGAGGAAGGATAAAACAGACTTGCTTCCTGTCTGTAAAAATGCATCACCTTAGATGACCTTAGTTCTTTTTGCGCTAAATAAGGAGTTTACTTCTAATTTTACAACCGATTTAATTATAATAAAAACAATTGTGTGAATAAAATAGATCGTGATTATCTATCTCTGTTTTCAGTTTCTCTGAGGAATCTTGAAATGTCACCAGCTCTGTAGGAGGGTGTTTGAGTCATATATCACAGTGTGCCTCCTATATTGTGATATATCCAAAAGTCATATCAGACCAATGCTTAGTCTCTCAGACAAGCAGTCTTCAGAGCTGTGTTAAAATTCTGAGTGATAATTGTTCTTTTTTTCCCCTAAATTTATTTATTTATTTATTTATTTGTGGCTGTGTTGGGTGTTTGTTGCTGCGCGGGCTCTCTCTAGTTGTGGTGAGTGGGGGCTACTCTTCGTTGCGGTGCGGTGCGCGGGCATATTACGGTGGCTTCTCCTGCAGAGCACAGGCTCTAGGTGCGTGGGCTTCAGTAGCTACGGCACGCGAGCTCAGTAGTTGTGGCGTATGGGCTTACTTGCTCCGCGGCACGTGGGATCTTCCCGGACCGGCCTTGAACCCGTGTCCCCTGCATTGGCAGGTGGATTCTTTTTGTTTGTGTGTGTGATGTAAATTAATATTTAAATAGGACAGTCCTTCCGGATTTTGTTTACATTTGGTTAATTACCTTGTTTCTTTTTTCTCACCTGACTGGTCCTAGGATCTTTCCCAAGATACGTGCACAACTTTTTTTTTTTTAATTAATTTTTTAAATATATAAATATGTTTTATGTTTTGAATTTTATTTTATTTTTTTATACAGCAGGTTCTTATTAGTTATTTATTTTATACATATTAGTGTATATATGTCAACCCCAATCTCCAAATTCATCCCACCACCACCACCGCCCCCTGCCCCACTTTCCCCACTTTGGGTCCATATGTTTGTTATCTACATCTGTGTTTCTATTTCTGCCTTGCACACCAGTTCATCTGTACCATTTTTCTAGATTCCACATATATGCGTTAATATATGATATTTGTTTTTCTCTTTCTGACTTACTTCACTCTGTATGATGGTCTCTAGGTCGATCCACGTCTTTACAATGACCCAATTTCATTCTTTTCTATGACTGAGTAATATTCCATTGTATATATGTACCAATTCTTCTTTACCCATTCATCTGTTGATGGGCATTTAGGTTGCTTCCATGGCGCAGCTATTGTAATAGTGCTGCAATGAACATTGAAGTGCATATGTCTCTTTTTTTTTACCATCTTTATTGGAGTATAATTGCTTTACGATGTTGTGTTAGTTTCTTCTGTATAACAAAGTGAATCAGCTATATGTATACATATATCCCCATATCCCCTCCCTCTTGCATCTCCCTCCCACTCTACCTATCCCACCCCTCTAGGTGGATGAAAAGCACCGAGATGATCTCCCTGTGTGATACAGCTGCTTCCCACTAGCTATCTATTTTACATTTGGTAGTGTATATATGTCAATGCTACTCCCTCACTTCGTCCCAGCTTACTCTTCCCCCTCCCTGTATCCTCAAGTCCATTCTCTACATCTGCATCTTTATGCCTGTCCTGCACCTAGATTCATCAGAACCATTTTAATATTTTTTAGATTACATATATATGTGTTAGCATATGGTATTTGTTTTTCTCTTTCTGACTTACTTCACTCTGTATGACAGACTCTAGGTCCATCCACTTCACTACTAATAACTCAATTTCGTTTCTTTTTATGACTGAGTAATATTCCATTGTATATATGTGCCACATATTCTTTATCCATTCATCTGTCATTGGGCACTTAGGTTGCTTCCATGTCCTGGCTATTGTAAATAGTGCTGCAATGAACATTTTGGTACATGACTCTTTTTGAATTATGGTTTTCTCAGGGTATATGCCCAGGATTGGGATTGCTGGGTCATATGGTAGTTCTAATTTTAGGTTTTTAAGGAACCTCCGTACTGGTCTCCATAGTGGCTGTATCAATTTACATTCACACCAACAGTGCAAGAGGGTTCCCTTTTCTCCATACCCTCTCCAGCACTTAATGTTTCTAGATTTTTTGAGGATGGCCATTCTCACTGGTGTGAGGTGATACCTCATTGTAGTTTTGATTTTTATTTCTCTAATGATTAGTGATGTTGAGCCTCTTTTCTTGTGTTTTTTGGCAATCTGTATATGTTCTTTGAAGAAATGTCTATTTAGGTCTTCTGCCCATTTTTGGATTGGGTTGTTTGTTTTTTTGATATTGAGCTGCATGAGCTTCTTGTATATTTTGTAGTTCATCCTTTGTCAGTTGCTTTGTTTGCAAATATTTTCTCCCATTCTGAGGGTTGTCTTTTCATCTTGTTTATGGTTTCCTTTGCTGTGCAAAAGCTTTAAAGTTTCATTAGGTCCCATTTGTTTATTTTTGTTTTTATTTCCATTTCTCTAGGAGGTGGGTCAAAAAGGATCTTGCAGTGATTTATGACATAGAGTATTCTGCCTATGTTTTCCTCTGAGAGTTTGATAGTGTCTCACCATATATTTAGGTCTTTAATCCATTTTGAGTTTATTTTTCTGCATGGTGTTAGGGAGTGTTCTAATTTCATTCTTTTACCTGTAGCTGTCCAGTTTCCCAGGAGTACTTATTGAAGGGGCTGTCTTTTCTCCATTGGATATTCTTGCCTCTTTTATCAAAGATAAGATGACCATATGTGCGTGGGTTTATCTCTGAGCTTTCGATCCTGTTCCACTGATATATATTTCTGTTTTTTTGCCAGGAGCATACTGTCTTGATTACTGTAGCTTTGTAGTATAGTCTGAAGTCAGGGAGTCTGATTCCTCCAGTTCCGTTTTTCTTTCTCAAGATTGCTTTGGCTATTCGGGGTCTTTTGTGTTTTCATTCAAATTGTGAAATTTTTTGTTCTAGTTCTGTGAAAAATGCCATTGGTAGTTTGATAGGGATTGCATTGAATCTGTAGATTGCTTTGGGTAGTAGTGTCATTTTCAGAATGTTGATTCTTCCAATGCAAGAACATGGTATATCTCTCCATCTGTTTGTATCATCTTTAATTTCTTTCATCAGTGTCTTACAGTTTTCTGCATACAGGTCTTTTGCCTCCTTAGGTAGGTTTATCCCTAGGTATTTTATTCTTTTTGTTGCAGTGGTAAATGGGAGTGTTTCCTTAATTTCTCTTTCAGATGTTTCTTCATTAGTGTATAGGAATGCAAGAGATTTCTGTGCATTAATTTTGTATCCTGCTACTTTACCAAATTCATTGAGTAGCTCTAGTAGTTTTCTGGTAACATCTTTAGGATTCTCTTAGTATCATGTCATCTGCAAACAGTGACAGTTTTACTTCTTCTTTTCCAGTTTGTATTCCTTTTATTTTTATTTTTCTTCTCTGATTGTTGTGGCTAGGACTTCCAAAACTATGTTGAATAACAGTGGTGAGAGTGGACATCCTTGTTTTGTTCCTGATCTTGGAGGAAATGCTTTCAGTTTTTCACCATTGAGAATGATGTTTTCTGTGGGTTTGTCGTATATGGCCTTTATTACACTGAGTTAGGTTCCCTCCATGCCCACTTTCTGGAGAGTTTTTATCATAAATCGGTGTTGAATTTTGTCAAAAGCTTTTTCTGCATCTATTGAGATGATCATATGGTTTTTATTCTTCAGTTTGTTAATATGGTGTATCACATTGATTGTTTTTCATATATTGAAGAATCCTTGCATCCCTGGGTTAAATCCCACTTGATCATGGTGTATGATCCTTTTAATGTGTTGTTGGATTCTGTTTGCTAGTATTTTGTTGAGGATTTTTACATCTATGTTCATCAGTAATATTGGTCTGTAATTTTCTTTTTTTGTAGTACCTTTGTCTGGTTTTGTTGTTAGGGTGATGGTGGCCTTGTAGAATGCGTTTGGGAGTGTTCCTTCCTCTGCAGTTTTTTGGAAGAGTTTGAGAGGGATGGGTGTTAGCTCTTCTTTAAATGTTTGATAGAATTCACCTGTAAAGCCATCTGGTCCTGAACTTTTGTTTGTTGGAAGATTTTTAATCACAATTTCAATTTCATTACCTGTGATTGGTCTGTTCATATTTTCTGTTTCTTCCTGGTGCAGTCTTGGAAGGTTATACCTTTCCAATAATTTGTATGTGTCCTCCAGGTTTTCCATTTTATTGGTGTAGAGAGCCTATAGTAGTCTCTTATGATGTTTTGTATTTTTGCGGTGTCTGTTGTACTTCTACTTTTTCATTTCTAATTTTATTGATTTGAATTCTGTCCTTCTTTTTCTTGATGAGTCTGGCTAAAGGTTTATCAATTGTGTTGAGCTTCTCAAAGAACCAGCTTTCAACTTGTTTTATCTTTGCTATTGTTTTCTTTGTTTCTATTTCATTTATTTCTGCTCTGATCTTTATGATTTCTTTCCTTCTAATTACTTTGGGTTTTGTTTTTCTTTCTTTCTCTAGTTCCTTTAGGTGCAAGGTTAGATTGTTAATTTGAGATTTTTCTTGTTTCTTGAGGTAGGATTGTATTGATATAAACTTCCCTCTTAGAACTGGTTTTGCTGCATCCCAGAGGCTTTGGAACATCATGTTTTCATTGTCATTTGTCTCTAGGTGTTTTGTGATTTCTTCAGTGATCACTTGGTTAGTTAGCAGCATCCTGTGTAGCCTCCATGTGTTTGTGTTTTTCCCTGTAATTTATTTCTAATCTCATAGTTTTGTGGTTGGAAAAGATGCTTGATATGATTTCAGTTTTCTTAAATTTACTGAGGCTTGTTTTGTGACCCAAGATGTGATCTATCCTGGAGAATGTTCTGTGTGCACTTGAGAAGAAATTGTAATCTGCTGTTTCAGATGGAATGTCCTATAAATATCAATTAAATCTATCTGGTCTATGGTGTCACTTAAATGTTGTATTTCCTTATTAATTTTCTGTCTGGATGATCTGTCCATTGGTGTACGTGAGGTGTTATTATTTTGTTACTGTCGATTTCCCCTTTTATATCTGTTAGCATTTGCCTTATGTATTGAGGTGCTCCTATGTTGGGTGCATATATATTTATAATTGCTATATATTTTCTTGGATTGATCCCTTGATCATTATGTAGTGTCCTTCCTTGTCTCTTGTAACATTCTTTATTTTAAAGCCTATTTTATCTGATATGAGTATTGCTACTCCTGCTTTCTTTTGATTTCTATTTACATGGAATATCTTTTTCCATCCCCTCACTTTCAGTCTGTATGTGTCCCTAGGTCTGAAGTGGGTCTCTTGTAGACAGCATATATGTTGGTCTTGTTTTTTAATCCATTCAGCAAACCTGTGTCTTTTGGTTGGAGCATTTAATCCATTCACATTTAAGGTAATTATCTGTATTTATGTTCCTATTACCATTTTCTTTATTGTTTTGGGTTTGTTTTTGTAGATCCTTTTCTTCTCTTGTGTTTCCCACTTATCGAAGTTCCTTTAGCATTTGTTGTAGAGCTGGTGTGGTGGTGATGAATTCTCTTAGCTTTTTCTTGTCTGTAAGTCTTTTGATTTCTCCATCAAATCTGAATGAGATCCTTACCAGGTAGAGTAATCTTGGTTGTAGATTCTTCCCTTTCAACACTTTAAATATATTGTGCCAGTCCTTTCTGGCTCGTAGAGTTTCTGCTGGGAAATCAACTGTTAACCATATGAGAGTTCCCTTGTATGTTATTTGTCATTTTTCCCTCGTTGTTTTCAATAATTTTTCTTTTTCTTTAATTTTTGTCAGTTTGATTACTATGTGTCTTGGCATGTTTCTCCTTGGGTTTATCCTGTGTAGGACTCTCTGCACTTCCTGGACTTGGGTGGCTGTCTCCTTTCCCATGTTAGGGAAGTTTTCAGCTATAACCTCTTCAAATATTTTCTCGGGTCCTTTCTCTCTTCTCCTTCTGGGACCCCTATAATGTGAATGTTGTTGTGTTTAATGTTTTCCCAGAGGTCTCTTAGGCTGTTTTCATTTCTTTTCATTCTTTTTTCTTTATTCTGTTCCGTGGCAGTGAATTCCACCATTCTGTTCTCTAGGCCACTTATCCATTCTTCTGCCCCAGTTATTCTGCTATTGATTCCTTCCAGTGTATTTTTCATTTCAGTTATTGTATTGTTCATCTCTGTTTGTTTGTTCTTTAATTCTTCTAGGTCTTTGTTAAACATTTCTTGCATCTTCTTGATCTTTGCCTCCATTCTTTTTCCGAGGTCCTGGGTCTTGTTCACTATCCTTATTCTGAATTCTTTTTCTGGAAAGTTGCCTATCTTCACTTCATTTAATTGTTTTTCTGGGGTTTTATCCTGTTCCTTCATCAGGGACATAGCCCTCTGCCTTTTCATTTTGTCTGTCTTTCTATGAATATGGTTTTCGTTCCACAGCCTGCAGGATTGTAGTTCTTCTTGTCTCTGCTGTCTGCCCTCTGGAGGATGGGGCTATCTAAGAGGCCTGTGCAAGCTTCCTGATGGGATGGACTGGTGGTGGGTAGAGCTGGGTGTTGCTCTGGTGGGCAGAGCTCAGTAAAACTTTAATCCGCTTGTCTGCTGATTGATGTGGCCTAGTTTCCCCCCTGTTCATTGTTTGCCCTGAGGCGATCCAAGACTGGAGCCTACCTGGGCTCTTTGGTGGGGCTAATGGCGGACTCTGGGAGGGCTCACGCCAAGGAGTAATTCCCAGAACTTCAGCTGCCAGTGTCCTTGTCCTCATGGTCAGCCACAGCCACACCCCACCTCTACAGGTGACCCTCCAACACTAGCAGGTAGGTCTGGTTCAGTCTCCTATGGGGTCACTGCTCCTTCCCCCTGGGTCCTGATGCACACAGTAATTTTTTGTGCCCTCCAAGAGTGGAGTGTCTGTTTCCCCCCATCCTGTCTAAGTCCTGCAATCAAATCCTGCTAGTCTTCAAAGTCTGATTCTCAGGGAATTTCTCCTTCCATTCCCTGCTCCCCAGGTTGGGAAGCCTGATGTGGGGCTCAGAACCTTCACTCCAGTGGGTGACTTCTGTGGTATAATTGTTCTCTAGTTTGTGAGTCAACCACCTGTGGTTATGGGATTTGATTTTGTTGTGATTGCACCCCTCCTACTGTCTCATTGCAGCTTCATCTTTGTCTTTGGATGTGTGGTATCTCTTTTGGTGGGTTTCAGTGTCTTCCTATCAATGATCGTTTAACAGTTAGTTGTGATTCTGGTGTTCTTGCAAGAGGGGTGACAGGCAGGTTCTTAACCACTGCGCCAGCAGGGAAGTCCGATAATTGTTCTTTTAACAAACTATGCATAGAGAAAATATTTGATGAGTAAAGAGCGGTTATCAGCTTATCCTCACATTTGTGAATATCAGGGTTTAGAACTTTTACAATATGGATTCTTTCATAAATCGTTGAATTTCCTTTTCCTTTTCAAATTCATCCATGATATAATTCTTCTTCAGGTAACTAATCATAGTATTAATTTAAAACTTATTGGGTCACCTAATGTAGTAACTTGATTAAATAGTTAAATGGCTACTTAGAATAACATTGCATAGAATATAGAACTTGGAAACAGCAAACTGGATTTCTTAGTATTTTACTGCAGAAAGAAAAACAGCAATAAGTGAAAAATAAATGATTCATACAAGTTGGTTTTGTTAGCTAAATCAAAACAGGTTTATTTAAAAATATATATTTTAGTCATAACCAGTTTTTATAATCACTACCCAATCATAATTGATTCTCATTATTTTTTGTAGAAACAACAAAAATGAATCAAAATCCAAAGATTAGAGTATCAGAAGATTTTTGTGTGTTACCTGCAAAAAAGAACAGATCTGGGCTACTCTCTTTACAAGGCTTGTTAGCAAGTTTGGCTGGTGTCTGAGAACTTGGCTTCTGAAACATTGCCTAACTGATATGGTAATTTTGCTGGGACTAGACTCTTTGTGCAAACAATATAATTTATAGCGACATCTGCTTTCCTTCTGTGAGTCGGTATTTTGATAGTTGTTAGGCAGAGAATGCCTATGTGATCAGTCCCCAATAAAAACCCTAAACTCTGAGTTTAAAATGAGCCTCCTATTGTGGAAATATTACTTACACACATGGTGTTGCCCTTTTTTTTTTTTTTTTTTTGGCTAAAGGGAGAGTGTACTTTGTGTGACCTCTCACATGAGGGAGAAGATAGAGGGATTCCCATGGATTCCTCCTAGCTTTACCTGATGTCATTTTCTCTTTCTGTGTCTGATCTGACTATGATCTTTACTGTCTTTATAGTAAATATTAGCCATTAGTACATCTATATGCCTGAGTCCTGTGAGTCTTTCTAGCAAATCACCAAATATGTGGGTATTGGGGACCCCTGAAACAGGTAACTACTCGGGCTGATTTCATCATTGTAGAAGTTTAAAAGAAAGCCCAAACTGAGCTGTGACATGGATTAAATATATGGGAATATGTATCTTCAGAGTAAATCAACTTCAACATATGTGCCATGACAAATATGCTGTCTACCACCTTCTCATTAAGATACTCATAAAGACTCATAGCAATACAAAAGCTGATGTCAGCTTTGTAAATGAAATGAAAAAAAGGGGTGCGGCAAGTTTTGGCATAATTTACATCAACTACACTATTGCTGGTTTTTGCTGTAACTATATCTATCAACTCCTGGTGGAATTTGAGCTTCTGTTTGGTAGCTACCTAGCCAAAGCAGGAGATGATACAGGAGACCCTAGAATAAAAGTGAGCTAGTAATAAAGCTGATATGCATAAATGCTCAAAGAAAATTGGCTTTCTTAACCTTGGTGCTGGATGGCAGAAAAACTAAAATCATCCTTGAATGCTTATAAACACAAGCTTACTCTTATGCTAGAGTGAGGACTAAATTCCCCAAACTGGTGTGATCTGAAATGCTTTAGCAAATAATTTAAAGTGATTCTGGATTAGTAGTGGCCATTGGTGATTGGCAGCAACAAACACAATTCCTTCTGGAAAATTGTATTTCCAAACCAGACCAATAAGATGTCCTATTGCTTGAGTTGCAAAGAACATGAGATCATAATAAAAAAATCACAAAACACACATAAACCAAGAAACCATGAGCAAGGACCAGCAGAAGAAACAAGCATACAATATAAACAGTAAAAACCAGTCAGATGAACCTGACCTGCAATAATTACCCACAAAAAGTTCTCTGGACAACAGGGGTTTAATGGGCAAACTCCTTCAAATGATTAAAGGAACAGGCAATTCTCAAACCTCAAACCACATGAACTTATCTAGATCTTGGAGGGAAAAAAAGGGCTTTCCAATTCATTATGTACATATATATAATTATATACACACACACACACTATATATATATATATATGTTATCCAACAATATTGTGAAATGAGTAGTAATATCCCCAGTCTGGCAATAAAGTAACTAAGCCACATGAAATTTAAGTACCTTGGCAATTTCACATGGCAATAAAAACATGGAATCAGGATTGGAATGAGGCAGTGATGTTTCAGAGTCTATGCTCATAACTGTATGCTACCTTCTTCAGGAGATCAGATTCAGGATGTTAAATTCGAGTTGACTATTACACATGGAGGTGGTGGTATGCAATTCGATGTATGAGTCCAGAGTTAAGGGAGAAAGCATGAGCTAGAGATGAAATTTGGGAATTATTAGAATATTGATAGAAGTTAAAAACATGAAATATGATGATATCACCAAAAAAGTGAAGAAATCTCTGGAGTTCATTATTCAGATGTGAAGGAGATAAGAAAAAAACAGAAAGTGAGACTGAGAAGAAATTGCTTGAAAGGTAGCAGGAAAATGAGCATCATAGAAACCAAGCAAATAAAGTATTTCAAGGAAAAGTAAGAAATCTACTGTAGATAGAAATCTACTGAAGAAATCCAATTTTGCTAATAGGTCAAATGAATGTAGCCTGAGAATCAACTCATGGATTTAGCAACTTGAAATTCACTGAGGTCTTGAAAAGAACAACTGTATTGAAATAGTGGGGCAAAATCTTAAATGCAGTAGGTTTAAGAGAGAATCAACGGTAGAGAAAGTGTTGGAAGTAATGCATTTTATTGAGTTGTTTTGTTGTAAAGAGGAGGGAAATGAAGCAGTTGCAGGGAGTAAACATGATTAGAATAATTACTGTTTTGTTTTTAAGATGAGATAAAAGCAGTATGCATTTTGGCTGATGGGATGATCTAGTGGAGAGGGAAACATTCATGATACAGGAGAAAAGTAGCGTCTGTGGAACAATGTCTTTGGGTTGGCAAGAAGATGCAATCTAGTGCACTAGTGGAGGGGTTGGCCTTAAACAGTGACATTTACTTACTATAATATGAGGGAAGGCAGAGCATATGAATAGGTGAATTGATTTTTTGTCTTGTAGAAATTGTCTTCTGCTCACTTAAGTTTTCTCAGTAGGTAGTACTGAAAACAAAGATGGAAAAGAAGATTCTTAGAAGAGTCAAGAATACCTAGCAGAATCAAAAATGAATGAATTACAAATATGTATTATAATTACAAAGAAGCCATAGGAGACCTCGATACTTCTAGGCATGAATTTAAAGTGAGACCAGCTGGTCTGGTATGGTTGTACATTTTTCTTGACCCACAGTCAGGTCCAAAATGTGGTGCAGAGTGTTGGGGCCTTACCAAATAAATATTACACATTAAGAGAAGAGAGAGGGAAAGATCTGAAGGTATAAGAAAAGAATTGTTTATAATCCCCATTGTTTATTAGGCTTGGCAGTGGAATTATTTGGGTAAAGTGGGAATAAAGGGCTTGGGGTGAATGAAAGACAGTGAAAATGAGATAGGATTAGTAAACTGTAGGTCCTCACAGGATTTAAGTATTGCAGGTATTGGAATACTGGAGATAATGAGTTGGAAATTTAGGGGGTAATATTCAAAGAATGGAATTTTTGAAACTGAGACGATAGTTTTGCACTGATTGGTAATGACAAAGGCAAAAGAATAATCAGGGGAACTAATGATTAATGTGAGTGGAGATCATTCAAAAGAAGCCAGGAGCCTAGGGTGTTGGAGGCATTACCTACATGGATATTAAAATCATCAAAAATGAAGACAGTAACACAGTTAGAGAAAGTTAACATTGTCCATAAATAAGGGGGGGGGGCAGTAGATAACTCCAACAAGGAGGTAAAACTTCTTATAGCCTAATGATACAATATTTAAAGCTGGGAATATTTAAGGCAAGAGGACAAGGAGTCTGAAAATGACAGTGAGAGTAAGGAAGAAACCTCCTCACCTTCAGGCCCAGTGATAGGAAGGCTGTGGGTGATAAAATGACTATCACTAGAGAGGGCTGCAGAGGAAGCCATCTATTCAGTGGAGCTCCTGGTCCTTGTGGGAGGAAGTAATTAGAGAAATTGAGATTATAGAAGATTTTGCTGCTGATGGATGGTGGGCTCCAGAAGGTACAGTGGGAAGGTTTTATAAATGGGGGAGTGGTAGGAACTGGGAATAGAATAGAGGATGTGCAGAGCTATATGGAGAATAGGAGGAGGTGGCTGGGGGACGGGTATCCTTTGGTAGCAAATAGAAAAAGGGAAAAGGGGCATAATGAGACTCGTGCTGGTGGTCTCAAGGCAAACAATGATGGTAAGGCCTTGAGGGAGGAAGGAGCAGTAGAGGAGGATAATCAAGAACCCTTTTTTACTTCTGCAGAAGGTAGAATGGAAGCCGGGCTAGAGATGTTCTTATTCTGAAGGCCTAGAACTCTCTGTGGAACTGGCAGATGGAGGCTGGGAGGTCTGAGGAGGGTGGCAGGTCTTTGAGTGTTTAAAGGTTAAGGACTAACTCTTGACACCTGCTGGAGGTTGGTCATGCTCTTACTTCAAGCATGAGAGGCTTAAAGACTCCTTTATTCCTCTGTAGTCTTAGGATATGATACTGACAAAAGAACACAATGTAAAACAACATTAAATTATTTTTTATTGGAGTATAATTTCTTTACAATGTTGTGTTAGTTTCTGCTTACAATGAAATGAATCAGCTATATGTATACATATATGCCCTCCCTCTTGGACCTCCCTCCCACTGCCCCCCACCCCCATCCCACCATCTAGGTCATCACAGAGCACCGAGCTGAGTTTCCTGTGCATTATAGCATGTTCCCACTAGCTAGCTATTTTATGCATGGTAGTGTATATATGTCAATACTAATCTCCCAATTTGTCCCACTCTCCCCTTCCCCCGCCATGTCCAAATGTCCATTCTTTACATCTGCGTCTCTATTCCTGCCCTGGAAAT
Organism: Aethalodelphis obliquidens; assembly: GCF_003676395.1. Classification (NCBI taxonomy): domain Eukaryota; kingdom Metazoa; phylum Chordata; class Mammalia; order Artiodactyla; family Delphinidae; genus Aethalodelphis; species Aethalodelphis obliquidens. The sequence continues at coordinate 35,031,870 of NW_020837945.1, forward strand.
AGGTTCATCTGTACCATTTTTTCTAGATTCCACATATATGCATTAATGTATATTTGTTTTTCTCTTTCTGGCTTACTTCACTCTGTATGACAGACTGTAGGTCCATCACACCCATTTTTCTTTCTAAGATTGAAGACATATGCATATAACTGCCTGTGTATATAAAAATGGAATGGAAACATAGACATCAAAATATTAAAACTTATATCACTGGTATGATATTATAGTGATGTTTACACCCTTATTTACTCTCTTAAATTTCTAAAAGTAAGCACTCACAATCAGAAGAAAGCCTTTGACATCAGAAAAAAAGTTATTTAAAAAGAATGCATTTCTGGGGACTTTCCTGGTGGAGCAGTAGTTAAGAATCCGTTTGCCAATGCAGGGGACACGGGTTCGAGCCCTGGTCCAGGAAGATCCCACATGAAGCACAGCAACTAAGCCTGTGCGCCACAACTACTGATCCTGCATTCTAGAGCCTGTGAGCCACAACTACTGAGCCCTTGTGCCATAATTACTGAAGCCCATGTACCCAGAGCCCGTGCTCCACAACAAGAGAAGCCACCGCAGTGAGAAGCCCGCGCACCGCAATGAAGAGTATCCCCCACTCACTGCAGCTAGAGAAAGCCTGCACACAGCAACAAAGACCCAACAGGCCAAAAATAAATAAATAAAATAAATAAACAAACAAACAAACAAAAAGAATACATTTCTGGTTATTGGGTCCTGTATTTAATAAATACTTGATGAAGTGATGACATATGTGAATATTTGTTATGGGTGTTGCTTAATTCTGAGAAGCCAGACTCTATATTTCTCACTAGCAACAACTTTTAAGCAATTAAAAAAAATTAAATGTTACTACTAATAAAGAAAGGGTGTTCTCACAGCTGGTTTTCAGTTAAAATTTTAGAATGTGTAATTTAACCAGAAGAGAATAATTTTAAATTTATTTGAGTGGCTTAAATAATTACATGGAGACAAGGCAGGTATTCCTCTGTTAGATAAACACAGACTGTTAGAAAAAAGTGAGGATGATTTAAGGAAAATCTACAAATATGTGTTAGAGAATTTAAATCAGCATTTCAATAATTGAGGATGATTTAATGTAAAACAGGGAGCCTTTCTGAAAAAGCAATCAAAATAATTCATTAAAGTGGTAATCACTAGTAGGCTTGCTGTTGCTCTTCTTGATATGTAAACAAAATTGGTAAATATTGTTGAAATGACACCTCACCTCAGGTAGTTTAACTTTATTGCTGCGAGAAAAAAGCAGTTTATTATCACTCTGAATTTTTTTTATTTTCCTCCCCCCACAATGCGAAAGGGAAGATTCAACCAAATAAATAGTCAATAAGATCATAAATGTGGACCAAATTATTTTTCAGTCTGTGAAAAGTAATCCTAGGTGTACAATGCAAAACTACTGGGAAATCACTGAGCTAAAAAATAGATATTAAAGTGGATATGACCCCTGGCTAAGGGTAGTGACTGGACCTGAAGGTCAGGTTTGAGTAGAGTACAAGGAAGATACTCAGAAGGGTTGGGAAATGTGGTATTAAGGGAGTGATCTTAACTAGTTTAACCACTAATTACTAGAAATAAAAGAAATAAGAATCATAATTTTGGACAAAGACCTGAGTCAACATAAGGATCACAATATAACTATTTTTAATTTCAGCTTTATGGTCAAATGACTCTTAGAGCATTGCTTCCCCTAGTTCTGATTTACATTGAAGATCTGTCAATATCGCCATCTTCCTTTCAGTAACCAGTGTAGGACTAAGATTATCTCAATAAGCAGACACCTTCAGATACCCATATTGGTGCTACAAGATCTTGCTCTCTAAGAAGTTGACGCTAATAGAAAAAAAAAATCATAAACAGTTGAGTGGTACCTTCCTTTAAACCTACCCTTCAGGAACTTGAACAATAATGTAGATTAGGAGTAATAAAAAAAAACTATCACTTTGCCTCCTATAAAAACTTTGCGATCTCTGGTTAACACTCTTCCTTCATCCTGTTATCATTACTTCCCTATCCCTAATGGGAATGACAAGCCGACACTTTATTTGCACTTATAATGACATCATTCATTCATTCATTCATTTAACAAACAATGCCTCCTCATGAAAGCATCAAACCAGGTGCTTGGATACAAGCATTGATAAGACACGATACTTTCCTTTGATTGCTCACAGACTAATAAGAGAACCATGAGAAATGAAATTATTATGATCCATTGGGGGGGGCGGGTAGGTACAAATAGAAAAAGTCATGCAAGTTTTATTGCAGCCCAGATGAAGGGCACAAATCCATCCTGACTGGAACTGGCAGGGTGGGGATGAGGAGAGCTTCTGAGATGAATGTTAAATAATGAGGGGCTGATAATTAAATGGAAGGACAACAGCAAGATCACTGCACTGAGGTGTATGCAGAGAAGTGTAAGCAGCTTGTTGTTGTGGAAAATGAGGCTGTGAGACTGAGCGGAACTGGGGAGCCAGATCATGCAGATTCTTATATCCCCTCGAAAGGATTTGAGCTTTATCCTGAAGTGATAAAAATGAAAAAGAAGTTAAAAAAATAGGGAGTGTTTCAAGAGCAAGCTCTGGATGACGGATTTTACATTTGACAGGAAGAGTTCTGGAGATGGAGCCATCAATTAGGATCCTGATAAAGTTATCTAGTCTTTAGATCTTTAGGGACGAAATCACAGTGGATTGTAACCCTGGCTGCACATTACAATCATCTGGGAGCTTTAAAAGCTACTGATGCCTGGGTCCCCCAGCAATTCTGTTATAATTGAACTGGAGTGATGTCTAAGAATCAGGAGCTTTAAAAGTTTCTGCAGATGATTCTAGTATGTACCCAAGGCAACCATTTTTTGGAGAGAGTGAGAGGAGAAGATGGATTCAGCTAAATTTAAAAAACAAAATGATATCAGCATTAAAGAGAATTCTTTACTTTCCTTCTTGGTTTCTGAGTTGATCATAGCACTGTAAACTCTGCTACATAAAGCAGGTGAGAGAAAGAGTTTGAACGAAATAATGTGTAGATTGGTTTTGATTATGTTTAGTCTGGAGTAACAAGGAAGTCCATAACAAAAAACTTCAAGTTGGAGAAGACTAGGGTAGACTTATTTGAAGTATTTTCACATTCATCAGACCCTTTGGTTCACACAACAGACCTGTGAGGTATATTAAAAAGTAAATTTACATAATAATACTTTCTAAATTAATAAAATTTATGTTTTAGGACAGTTTTAGGTTCACAGCAAAATTGAGCAAAATGTCCAAAGGGTTCCCAAATAACCCTGGGGTTCCCAAATAACCCTGTCCCCACACACACAACCTTCCCCATTCTTGACATCCCCCATCAGAGTGGTACATTTGTTACAGTCGGTGAACCTCCAATGACACATTGTTATTCCAAGTCCATAGTTTAAATTGGGGTTCATTCTTGGTGTGGTGCATTCTATGCATTTGAAGGAAGTTATAATGACATATATCCACCATTCTGGTAGTAGTACAGAATAGTTTCACTGCCCTAAAAATCCCTGTGCTTTCTTATTTTTCACTCCCCCTGCAACCTCTGTCAACCACTTACATTTTTACTCTCTCTATCGTTTTTCCCTTTCCAAGAATGTTATAGTTGGAGTTATAAAGTATGTAGCCTTTTCAGGTTGGCTTCTTTTACTTAGTGGTATGTATTTAAATTTCTTCCATCTTTATTCATGGCTTGATAGCTCATTTGTTTTTAGTGCTGAATAATATTCCGTTGTCTGGCTGTATCGCAATATATTTTTCCACTTGCCTATTGAAGGACGACTTGGTTACTTCAAAGTTTTGACAATTATGAATATATCTATGTGAAGGTTTTTATATGGACATAAGTTTCAACCTATTTGGGTAAATACCAAGTACAGTTGACCCTTGAACAATGCAGGAGTTAGGGGCACTGACCCTACACACAGCTGAGAATTCATGTATAAGTTTTGACTCCCCCAAAACTTAACTACTAATAGTCTACTCTTGACCTGAGCCTTACCGCTAACGTAGACAATTAACACAAATTTTGTATTATAAGTATTATATACTGTATTCTTACAATAAAGTAAGCTTGAGAAAATAAAATGTTGTTAAAAAATCATAAGGAAGAGAAAATACATTTACAGTAGTGTACTGTATTTATTGAAACCATAAGTTTACATTGTCTGTTTATAAGACAAACCTGTCAGCACCTACATCAATATTGTATTTTATGATACAAAACACTGTAAATGTTATATAAATTAGTAACATTAAACATAAAAAATGAAAAGATAATGTATGCAGAAAACATATTTATATACAGGCATAATGATTCATACATTGATAATGAAGAAGCAGCGATATGATTGTTTTATGATAGCTTAGCCTATACACCAATGAATAAATAGTTATAAAATTTTTATGGCATACAGTATTACTGTCATCTTCATAATAAAGTATTGGAAACATTGTTACATTTTTTAAAAAACCACTTATCTGTGATGATAGGATGATAAGTAGTTTCTCCAATTACCAGAGAGAGAGGCATCCTGTAAGATAATGTAGTTCTTTGAAAGCAAAGTTATAAAACAGTAAGAAAACTAACGCATTATTAATTTTATATTAAATATTACTCACCTTATGCCTATGTAAGGATAGGCTAATATCTACATATATTTTATGCATTCATGCCTACCTATTTCTTAATATTTTCAATATTTTTAGGCTACACAGTTCACCTGTGAGTTTTTTCAAATTGTCACAAATCTCCAAAAATTATTTCAATATATTTATTGAAAATAGTCTGTGTATAAGTGGACCCACGCAGTTCAAACCCGTGTTGTTTAAGGGTCAACTTTAGAGTGATTAATGGATTATGGTAAAAGTATGTTTAGTTTTGTAAGAAACTGCCAAACTGCCTTCCAAAGTAAATGGCTGTACTATTTTGCATTCCTATCAGCAATGAATGAGAATTCATTTTGCTTAACATCCTAGCCAGGATTGGGTGTTGTCAGTGTTGTTGATTTTGGCCATTGTAATAGGTGTGTAGTGGTATCTCACTGTTGTTTTAATTTGCATTTCCCTGATGACATATGATGTTGAGCATCTTTTCATATGTTTATTTTCCATCTCTATATCTTCTTTGGTGCGATGTCTGTTAAAGTCTTTGGTCCTTTTAAAAATTGCTGTTTATTACTTTACTGTCAAAATTCAAGTATATTTGTACATTTTGGACTACAGTCCTTTATCAAATGTATCTTGTTTTTTTTTTTGGTACGCGGGCCTCTCACTGTTGCGGCCTCTCCCGTTGCAGAGCACAGGCTCCGGACGCGCAGGCTCAGCGGCCATGGCTCACGCGCCCAGCCGCTCCGCGGCATGTGGGATCTTCCCGGACCGGGGCATGAACCCTCATCCCCTGCATCCGCAGGTGGACTCTCAACCACTGCGCCACCAGGGAAGCCCTAATGCATTTTTTAAAGAAATAAAATAGGCTGTAAACAACACTCTCTACTCCTCCTCCTTCTTCTTTTTCTTCTTCTAGCATATATACCTTTTCCTGCACAGTTCTGGAGAATATTCAGTTAAATTTCATACATTATCAATGATAGTCAGTAAATAAACATGATCATTATAAGTAGATGTGGGAGGATTATTTATGAGTATTTTTAATAGGAATTTAGGTAAGTCAGTAAGTACAATAAATGTGGCATTACCTTCTTGTTTGCTGACATTATTTTTCAAACAAAGAACATGAAAGATAGAACACAGCATTGCTATAATGCTAAAGATACTGTCATAATATTGTGACCCCAAATACTGTATCATGTGGATATAGTAAACTGAATTAATCAATAGTGATGTTTTTCAGAAAGTCCTGAAAAATTTTTCCAGGAAAAGGAAACTGTTAACAGGCACGTCGGTAAGTCACCTTTATCTTCCTCAACCTGTATAAACAGTCTGTTCAGTTACAAGTGAAGAAAAAGAAGTTCTAGCCTAGGTCTGGTTGTTCATGACGGTGAAAAGTATATGAAAAGACAGCACTTACCAGATAGCTATAAACCATCTCATGGGAGGAAACTAAATTATCACAAATCAAGGAGCAGTTTAGAAAAAATATACTCCAGAAAGTAGGATGCAACTCATGTAAAATACTGTAAATGTTGGCATTGATGTGTTTGGAATTTGTTGTGGAAAATCATGGAAGCTGTAAGAAGAAACAATTTCAACAGTGGATTTTAAACTGTGTTCCACAGGGCTTTAGAGTTTTAAGAAGGTAACTGAAAACTTGCATGGAGAGAGAAGTGTTCAATAGTGTGGGCTTATGCTTTTCCTCCTTCATATTAGTCAGAACATACTCTGATTATATTAGTTTTACATATTGTGTTTGACCTATACTTTAAACAGAAAAAAAGTTTCTGCAATTAAAGGACAATTGAAAACCACTAATGTAAAGCATTCTGAAGTTCCCTGATTGGACTTTTTCACCTGATGACCTTTTAAATCCCTTGTTTATAATCATCATTAACCATGCTAAAGTCAAATCTCAACATTAGTGAAGAGAATAAATTGGAACTACCATTTCAATCACAACTAACGTCTTTCTTTTTCAGCTGCTCAAAAGTAGATTCCATATAATGTGTGGGCACTTGTACAGTTGCAAAGTAATTGTTTTTTCAAAAGCAATTTATTAACATTTCAAGTAGGTGTGGTGCAATTTTGAGTTAGTCATTTTTAATCCCATAGAGCTTTCATTATAACACAAACTTGGTACCTTATTTGTATGAATGTCTTTGCTACAAGAATTTTCACTTAGATATCTTGTCAATAAATATTAGACTTAGTCACCTGTTGAAATATAATACCTTAAATGATCTGGGGTTGTTTGAGAGTTTGTCATTATAAGAGAGTAATTTTTCCAACTTCAGTAAGTGTTAAGTCATTATGTTTGGTCTGGATCAGCTAGATAAGAGACATTTCTTAAGAATGTGTGTTTTTCTGTGATTGAATATTTACTTTTACTTGAAATGAGCAATGTTTTAGGAATTGGTTGATTCAAAGGTGATCATTTTTTAAAACACTGGGTCATGATAAACAATATTTTACTCATTTGTAAATTAGATGGAGATTTGTTTACTATTGGGACAATACTTTGCTAGTGATGAGAAACCTTGTGTCTATGATCCAGGTCAATATTTTTGTTATATAAAGCTACCAGGGAAATTGAACTTGGAAGTTATATGACTGTGAGGTGTTCATGAAAGTAAAGACAGCTGGGTGGTCTTAAGAAATATTTCATTCAGGATGGGGTAAATTCTCATTATCCACATTAAACTACAGAAGACACCTGTTTAGTTACTTGAATATTCATGATGGCCATTCTCTCTTAGACAAAGCTGCTTAGCATGGTCTCATCTTTAATGTATAAACTATTCTTTTTTTAAGCTTCATGCAGGCCACAGCATTTCTGTTTTGAAATAGGGAGACTGCCTCAGACACATTGAAAAAAAATTGAGTGGTTTATAGTTTTCCAGGAAACTTAGCAGTGTTCGACCTCTTTAATTGGATTGGGTAGAATGTCTTGGCTCTTTGGATAGGTTACAACTGTAGATGGATTAATATAGTTTAATATAGTTTGGGTTATCTTTCAAATTCATAATAGTATTGCCTGTATTTACCACAAGTAATTCATGGTAGCCATATAATTGCATTAATGTTGCCTCTGAGGCATTGATGATTAGATTGGATTGAACACATGACACAGTTGATGTCAACTAGATTCTCTTTTTTTCTTTTGGATTTTGGAACTGGTAATGAGATAGCAAGTGGCTCTTGCTTATAGACAACATTTAACATGTAAAATTAGGAGCTGGGATGTGGTCATAATATCCTATATGGATAAAGAATAAGAAGAATAATGAAACTATGCAAAGAGAAACATCACTGATAGATAGAAAAATGATTAATAGTCTACATTTCCCAGTTTTAGTCAATATCTGAGGTCCATCTGCAATCCTGTTTGGCTTTAATTAAGACTGTCACCCTACCTCATTTTTTCACAATATTGTTCTCTTTTTTTGCTTAAGTAAGCTTAGGTTTTTCTGTCACTTGCAACGAAGATATCTCACTAAATAATAAGAGAATCCATTAATGAGAGCAATCAATATGAGGACACGTAAGTCACATGGCATGTGCTTAATACATTTAATTCTATATGATATTAAAATGTTATGATCTTTATAACTTTCAGTTTCCTAGGATAACCTTTATCTGACTTTGTCTTCGGACTCTGGGAATCCTTTACGAGAGCCACTAAATCACTTTCTACAATGATGTTTAAGATACACTTCAAATCTAAGATTGCATGAAATCAATCACTTTATTTCATAGGTCAAACATTGAGGCATTACCTTCAAAGAAACAAAGTAATATGTCATAGTTACACCTAATGAGTTGTTATTGAATTTGTCCAGGTAAATCAAAGGCTTCCTCTCATGCAGCTAGTGAATGCTGATCTTAACCATTATGTTAACTTGCCATTGATATCTTGATCTTACTGACAAAACTGAAAGTGCAAAGCATTATGTCAGTTCTGTGTTGAACTACTACATGTGTAAAATATGAAAGTAGTAGACACTGTTGACTAGAAGTAACGTTTATTTTATTCTTACAAATGGCTACTTAAACGTTTGTCATTGGTATAAAACCTTGTTTATCTTTTGATTTGTATCTTAATGAACTCTTCCTGTTAGGAAGTGTCAGGTTTTTGTGTGTATGTGCATGTGCAACATATTTACTCTGCTATTTTATTGTTTTGAATTTATAGAAAGTGGAGAAAATAGGTTTGCATCTGTCTGATCAATTCCTTCAAGTGCTAGTCCCCTTTAATTGCAGTACTGATTGCAGTAGGTATAACAGGACCTGTGATTTCATACAACATACCATGTCAACCTTCAGAGGAAACAAAAGCTTTGGAAGCAAGTGGTTCAGGTTACTATTTATCTTATGACCCTATGAACTGTGGGTCAATGTGTCATGTGGGTCACATGTGTCATCAATAGTGACATGCCAAAGATTCAGATTTCTTTGTCATGGCTTCTGAAAGTTAAGACAATTCTTTGAATCTTTATAGTCTTGAAATCTCTCCATGCACGTTTCCCTTGAGAGTGTGTTTCTTGTGTTAAGCAAGGTCAGATAAAAAACACTCTTTTCCCCTATCTCTGGTTCCTGATTGGCCTTATGTTTTAGATAACAACAAGCAGAAGAATTGTGGAATACTAGGAGCTCATAATTTAGTAAGGGAAGTAAGTCATGGATAGGATCAGCAGCAACCCAAGATGGTCTGTTAGTGGCATATCTGAGACTGAGACATTAGAGAAGAGTGATTCTGGAAAGTGGATGTGGTAGGTGGTTGGACCTGTCTCAGCCACTTTTTATCTACTTCCTTGCTGGTGACTTTGTGCACTAAATATAACCTATATAACCCTAAATTTCTTCATCTGAAAAATGGTAATAATAATAATATTCAACTTCATTAGGCTGTTTGTTAGGAGAAAATGAGACAGTGCTTATTTCTAGATAATTGTGAGCGCTCAAAAAATGTAAATGAAACATCATGCCTGCAGTAGAGGAAGGAGAAGTTACTTTTACCTCATATAATTAGGGAAGAAGTCAAGAAAGAAAGAGAACCTAAATGTAGAACATGTAGGGTTTCAAAGATTGAGATGGTGGGAAATGCTTCTTAAGCGATGGATATCAGCGGTGTGAAAATGTAACATATGACCACAGGAAAGTGAATAAAGTATTTGGAGAGGTATCTAATGTTTATGTGTATCAGCACTTAAACTTTTCACCAAAAGACCCGTAAGGGCACAGGGGAATCTCTGACTCTAGAGAAGGAAACACCACCACAATCACATCTACCATTTCTACAATAATAATGAGCATAGGGGTGGGACAGGGAGGGTGGGAGGGAGACATAAGAGGGAAGAGATATGGGGATATATGTATATGTATAGCTGATTCACTTTGTTATAAAGCAGAAACTAACACACCATTGTAAAGCAATTATACTCCAATAAAGATGTTAAACAAACAAAACAAAACAAAAACAAAACTAAACAAAACAAAAAGAATTGACTGGGCTCTATGTTTTACATTCGCTGTCTCAGCTGACTGCCAAAGTCTCCATGAGTTATTCTGGCATGAGGTACGGAAAGAGAGGCTCACAATCAATGTTAGTGGGTGGTGAAACTGAGACTCTTGGGAGTGTGACTGCCGGGTCCTCCCTCTTAAAACCATTCTATATCCTACTTCTGGAGATTTGGTCCTGGGTGTCCAATTTTTTTGGAAGTCTCTTGTTTTATTATTATTATTTTTTAATCATGAAAATATTGAATTGCACTTCATAGTATATACATTTGTTTTGATATAATAGGTTTTAAAACACTTTCTGTGCAAATGTTTTCATCTGTCTATTTAGTAGGTTAATAGAATAACACAGACTGTCAATTTCAGAAGATCTTATATTTTTTCAAGTGTCTCCTTTCAAGGATATTAGAATGTAACCTTGAGAGAGCTTCAAGCAGTTTTTAATTTGCTTGTTTGATGGTGCTTTTCACTATATAATTTCTAGCCAAGACTCTTGATGCTTTGTTTGCAAAAAGAAGTAAAAAAGTCTGATGCTCTTCCTTCAATGTTTGCATAATTAATCCTTAAATTTCATTTTCATGCAGTTATTAATTAAGGTTTTGTGATAACAGAATACCTTTGTATAAGACTTTCTTGAAATTTTGCAGTTTTTCATTTTATGATTTACAGTTAAATGCTTGTTATGAGGAATCATAAATCTTCTCTGAAGAAAACTTATAAACAGATTCCTAAACTTCAAGTTTAGAATCACTTGAAATATGTCTTCTATGAAATTAATAGAGGATAATTTTAAGGAAGTGGTTGTAAATATCTATATAACACAGGATTACATTCTAATTAATGTTATTTGCCACCTTAGAGAACAGTATTGTATTTTAGTTGTAAATAATTATATTAATCTGTGTAATGTGTGCTTACTACTCACAAATTATTTTGTTTATACTTTAACTGCAAAAACAAATGCTAGCTTGAATCAATTATGTTTAATATCTTGATTAACAGCGTGTCTCTGAGAATTAACAAAGTTTGCAAGATTTATGAAACTCAGGAATACTTTAAAACTGCAAAAAGCTTTCATTTATTGATAGTCAATAATGGGTGGAAGTTAAGCTTAATCTAGTAACTAAAAACAGGCAAAATATGTGTCTAAATAGTACTGATTCTGGTTCTAATTTAATAAGAACTTGAATTTATAGAAATGTACCCCTTAATTTTGTGGGACTGGATGTCCCTAGGCAAGTGAATTATAATTACATTTACATGTAACATTTTATAGTATAGGTGTAGCCAGAATAGAGAGAGAAAAAAAAAAAAAAAGGAACCATCATGCCTATGATACTGATTTTTTTCTCTGGCATGCAGCCAAAAATTTCCCTTTGTCTAAGAGGAAAATAAGGTTGCCATTTTGGTTGTGATTACTTAGTCTGGAGAATTGCTTAAAGATAATACACTCAAATATAATTTATTTAAAAATTAAACGTAGCACTTTAACTTTTAAAAATATGTTCTTTATGTGAAAAGAGTAAACAATGTGATGGATCAATAATTTCTGATAAGGTAGTTTCAATTCCATTAAACCTGAAGTGATATTTTTAAATAGTCTCTACTTTTGAGGAGTTTAAGTTTAGCAACATGTAAAAAATAATGTAAATAATTTAAGTATATTACCTTGTTTATTACATTCTACATATATACTACAAGGGAATGTGTAGTAAAGTTGATTGAGATCAGGAAGTCTTCACAGAGGAAGAGTCAATATATGAACAAATAGAACATGAGGAATATTAATTTAATGAATACAGCATATGTGAAAGCATGGAGAAATAAAATAATATGACATGTTCAGAGGAATGTGAATTTGGCATTTTCAGAAATTAAGGGGGGAAGGACTCGGTGGATAGACATGAGACTACAGGGCACTCATGTTAAAAGATGAGTAGTAAGGTATTTAGAGTTGAAGTTAACAAGAAAAATACTTGTAAAGATAATTGAAGCTTTGTTATTTTGGTGATAGAGTACCTTAGAAAAGTTTTTGGGTCAGCTTTGCAAGATAGGATAGTTCACACTACTAGAGTGGAAGACAGATTTTACTAGTAGTGAGCCAGGTAAGCGGCAAGCTAGTTAAAAAAGTTTAGTTTCACAGTTTAAATGGGAAATGCTATAATGCCTAACCTAGGAGAGAGGTGGTAAAGATGGAAAGTAGGACAGATTGAGGGCCACTTCAGTAAGATCTAGTGATTAAATTAATATGACTTGTGAGAATGAGTCAGCTGGCTTCCAGGAGTGTGACTTTGGGGAGGGAGAGGATAATAGATTCAGTTTGGGACACACTGAATTTGAAGTTCCTATGGAATACACAGCCTATATAAGTCCAGGAGAAAATCGTGTGTATGTGTTGTGATCTTGGAAAAAAGGACAGAACCATGATAGTATATTGGTGAACATATCATTCAGAGTCCCAACAGGAAACCAAAGGCACACTCAATAATAATTAGAATAATTCCTGGAGGATGCATTACAAAGAGATGGATTACGAAAGTGTAGGGAGGATCAAAGAAAACCAAAAGGATATTGCAGGAATATGTGACTAACAGCAATAAAACCAGCACAACTTCTAGATCTAAATGGATGAGAGAAGTTAAAGGTCACGTAAAGCTAGATGTAAAGATATATAAGGAATGCAGGTCACCATGAGAGAAACAGTGACCATCTGTCGAGGGACAGAGCCAGCTTGAGGAGACCTCACAGGAAGGGAATAAATAGCCTGACCTGATTCTCTTCTCTCTCCATGAACCCTTGCTGGTGATCCGCATTAACCAAACCTGGTCAGAAGAAGCCAGAGGACATGAGAGCTCATTGATATAGTCCCTATAGGTCAGCTTCTCAGGGCATGGAACAAGATAGAGAGAATTGGGAGTCAGTCTGGAAGAAAGAGGGGAAGATATCTGTCACAGAACCACCAAGGGATGCCTGCCACAGGCAGAGTACTCCAAACAAGACAAGAGAGAGTCTCTGAGAGAAGAAAACTGGGCAACATCAGCACTGAAATGAAAATGAGAAGGAATTAATACAGTTGTTATTACAGAAGAGCTTGATGTTGGGTCGCTCATGGAAAGTCAGACTGGTCACAATATAAAATATCATGGGGAGGCCAAGAAACATGAAGATAAGGCCAGTAGAGTGTATGTTGGATATTGTAGGTGGTGATCTTAATAACAACAGTTTTTGTGGGGTAGTGTGAAAAGAAGTTATATTGCAATGGGTCAAGAAGTGAAAGGAAGTAAGGAAGGGAAAGCAATGAGCCTAGTCTCCTTTTTAAAGACGTTTTGTGAATTAAGTTATAAAAGAGTGGTGACTAAAGGGGTTGACAGGATGTGAATTCCTTGAGGAAGTTTTCAAAGGATACACATTTTATCTAACATTTTAATGCTATAATTTTAGACTTGGGAATTTAAGGATCATACTTTAGGAAGGCAGCAACATCCAGACTAAACAAGGCTGTTATGATCCTCAATGGGGCATAAACAATTACAATGTATATCTCTTTCTTTTGAGTCACAAAGCATATGTGCCAGTACCTGGGCAAGATAGCATGTGAAGTATTAACTGATGGTGCCCTTAGCCTGGTTTTCTGGGCCATGTGTTGTCCCTTACTGATCTTGAAGTTAAATAGAAGTGTGTATCTGTGAACACAGTCCACTGCTGAGAAAAGAGAATTGCCAGATCTTTTTAAGCACTAGGTTTCAAATGATACCACTGAGTGATGAGACAGTCCAGTGTGTAGAGATTTTAATAGACAGAGCAGTTCCCATCTTCCCTCCTCAATCCATATTACACATATACAAAAGGCCTGTGTACTAGTGGAAGTCAGTGGTTCTCAGTGGAGGGTGGTTTTGCCTCTCCCAGAGGACATTTGGCAATATCTGGAGACATTTGGTTGTCAAACTGGGGATGTACTACTATCATCTGGGGGGCAAAAGCCAAGAATGCTGCTAAGCATCTTATAATGCACGGGTCTTCCATACACACAGCAAAGATGGCAGCATGATCAGGGGGTCTGGACGTAAGAGGGATTTCAGATCACCCCCTGAATTTCTAGAAATTCGTGTAGATACAGGGAGGCTGAGAGTAAGGGTAATGTGCTTGCTAGTAACTAAAGACAATGTGGACAGAGAATCTCACTGAAATCTCTATAAAGTAAGGGATACAGAGCCACCAGCTAAGCATGTGGGAAGCCGGGGGGCCTGTGGTCTCACAAGGAGCAGCAAACCCAGGGGTTCTCCTCTGCTATAAATTATCATCCCAGATCTAAACCAAAGACTCTTCTGCCAGGAACAGTTCAGGGCAGAGAGGTGGAGTTGTATCCAGTTCTAGCTGTAGGTCCCAAGGCAGCTGAATGAGCTCCTAGGAGTGTGCAGTCAGGGCCCAAGTAAGGCAATTCAGAGAGCCTTGCAAACACCTTGGGATGGACTTTAAACAGATGGTGACTGCTTTAAACAAACCAGGGCCAGAGAGAGTGAAAACCTCAAGTGGACTCAGTGAAGATGTCTGTATGAAGTAGGGAGGTCAGGGGCTTGGATTAAGTTGAAAGAAGTTCAGTTTCAGAACATCTGAATTTTATTGACTTATATTCCTGCTATTTTAAATCCACTACACATTTAAAAATCAATATTGGATATTCAATTGTTACATTCCCCTTATTGAAGGATTGACTGACTTCCTTCTTCCCTTTTTACTAGGAATTAAAGCTATATATGAAAGCATTTTACATTTTGTGTTCATACCAATTTTAGAGATACTTTTCTTGTACATATTATAATTTTCTATCACAATAAATTTAGTGATTACACTATTCTGGGATTATCTTTTGACAATTGGCTACAATAGAATTTGTCTATGAGTGTTTTCATAATACTATAAAATCAGTACTCAGTTTAAAGAAAAACATCAGAAAATGAGGAATCTGTAAAAGACAGTATCACTGGGACACCTAAATTTTAGAAGAATATCTTTAGGGGCACAGTTTTATTAAAGAACAAAATGCAGCTTGATTTTATGGAGAATTGGTAAATAAATGAAAAGATTATTTTTGTAAACCTTTTTGTCTACAGTAGCCATTTTAAAAGCTTATAAGAAGCTTATAGGAATACTGTGGTATATTTAGATAAATTCAGGGAGAAAACCAAATGGTAAGAAAATGTTTATCCTTCCCTTCTCCAGTTTTTCTTATTCCCTTTAGGAGATTCCTTACTCATATATAACAATTTCCTGAATGCATACAAGTGGCCCTATTTGCAGTCATCCTTGGCAATAGAGATTTCCAACTTTCTTTTTGGTCCCGCCCTCATCCACATTCACCTCAGTAACCTGAGATTCCCCTCCGTACTTTACACACTGCACATAAAGCCATTCCCCATTGCTCTTTTTCAGTGATGCACCTTATTGTCAGATTTCTACTGTAGAGAGAGAAGAGGCTGGGAAGAAGAAAGGTAAACAGTTTAGAAAATGTGGGATAGGCAACAATTAAATGATGATTTCGAAAGGACATATTAGTTTCAATCTCAAATGTGCATCTCCCTCCCTAGCTCAGCTCTGCCACTGCAAAAGATTAAAAAAAAAATAGGCTTTAGCTTAACTGTGGAAATTTCCTGGATTTCAGTCTATTACTTGAGCCAAAAATCTGAGGATTTGGTCTGCAGCTCACTGTTTTCCTGTAAATATCCAGTGCCCTTAGAAACATCTGCTCACCCTGCAGTCCTTGAATGCCTCCTTGCTGGCATACTGTTCTGTGGCAGTAGCTCAGCTTCTCAAAGCCTTCAATGAGCACTTTGTTCCAGATTACTATAGGTGAAATGTGAATTGTAGATGTGCTATGTCTTGCTGGGTGTTGAGATTCTCCTCTTAGAATACTAGATGAACTTTTGGTTTGTTTTCAGCCCCAATTAGCAAGATGCTTAATTTCAGATTTCTTCTTATTTAGCAAGATTGCTAAAGGTTAGACCACTGGGAATACAACCCTGGACTCCCCATGTAGCATGGTAGCCACTCCAGTGTTCCCTTCACAACCTCTTCATGGTATCATTTCTCCTCCCACTAATCAGAATTCTTTATTTCAGAAACCACAGATGGTCTCTGGTGAATTTAATTTGCCAAGCAAGTTATTTGGAAAAAAATAATAAGCAGATATAATGGGAAATCTAGAGAACTAGGCTCAGAAAAACTCAAAAACCTAACTGCCTAGAAGCACAGGCAAGGTAATCTAAGGAAACATTCATGGGTAGAGGGCCAAGGCTGCCACTACTGGACCTTGGATTCTGTCACTGGCTCTGAGAGGCTGCCTCTGGCACCCCTTGACTACTTCCCTTAGACAGCCAGAATCAATTCTAAAATTGTTCTGCTTCCCTGGCACGAGCACCTGATGGAAGAAGCATAGCTTCCAGGAATCTAAGAGAAAAAGAAGTGTCTGAGTTTTTAGCTTCCTTATTGGAAGGTGGTCCCAACATTTACCCAAATTAATACCTTGGTGGATTCCCTCAGATATAAATAAGGGCAGTGGGCTGGAAATAGCCCAGCGCTTTTTCAGATCCACTCACCCCCTTTTTACACCTGCTCTATGCCTGGAGATGTAGAAACTCCATCAACCCACCTCTTATTATCTGGCTTCAGCTGGGGTCAGCCAACAGAAATCCCAGGTGGGAGATCAGTAGGAAAGGACAGAGAGATCAGGGTTTTTATTCCCTTGTCTTCCTCCCAACAGGGTCTCCATGGACTGGTTGCATCCTTGAGTGAAGTGTTAGCTTCTGCAGGGGGTCTTTCCAGCTTTCTCCAGCCTTCTGGGTCACTGGGATCCTACAATTGCTCCTTCCCTTTGCTCCTTCAAATCTGTGGGTGGTGATGGCATGAGGTACTGCACTACTCCTAGTGGTTTCCTGGTACACTACTCTCTTTTTTGTAAATTGCTCCTTAATGAAATCCTCCCCAAATTATCCTAATTTGAATCTGCCATCTGTTTCTGGCTGGGTCCCCAAATGATACAGGCACCCTCAAAAATGGCAAATGTCCTCTCTGAAGGATATGGTCTAGAGCAGGGCTGTCCTGTAACACCCCATGCCTCCTCTCTCTTTTCTCCACCATGGTTCTTTTCTGCCTTCTGAAAATGGACACCCCTCAAGAAAAAGAGGTAATCCCAGGACTATTTTACTGTAATAGATGCATGAAATGACTTAGAAAAAAGACATCCCAGGGTTTCCCAGGTGGCGCAGTGGTTGAGAGTCTGCCTGCCAGTGCAGGGGACACGGGTTCGTGCCCCGGTCCGGGAAGATCCCACATGCTGCAGAGCGGCTGGGCCTGTGCGCCATGGCCGCTGAGCCTGCGCGTCCGGAGCCTGTGCTCCGCAACGGGAGAGGCCACAACAGTGAGGGGCCCGCCTACTGCAAAAAAAAAAAAAAAAGACATCCCAAAGCAAAACAATGTGAAATAGAGAAAATTGGGAAAAAAATATTATGGAAGAGAGGAGAGTTTTCACTCTGGAACTTCTTAAGAAAGACACAAACTGGTCATACCAAAACATTACATTATGTTCTTTACTCATAGCGTAGCACCTTACTTGGGTGTGGATCTGGGCACTGGAAGGTAGGGTGAGAACAGAGTATTGGCCATCATCTATTGTTCAGTGTTAAATGAAATAGTGCTTTGTACACTGCTTATGTGTACAGGCTATTATGTTGGAAAGAGTCATGTAGCCAGTTAGTGAGCTTAACAGACTGATTGGCATCTATATATAAAATCAACATATTTTAAAATTTATAGACTTAGGAAGATGTCCAGATGTTTAGCTTTCAAAGAGATACTGTGATTTTTGTGTCTCAGTGCCAGAATCTACCAATCTACCTTCAGTTTGGTAGCTAAATGACACTATCATTTTTCCATGTTATATATTATGTTGTTATAATGGTTTAATGCATGATTTTTTTCCCGGGTGTAATTTACTCTTGAACAAAGGATATCAAGAATCTAGGGGAGAGATTTAAAAAATGGGGAACTTTCAGACACCAGAGCAAGTGGATAGTTGATACAATATATTTAGAGAAAGCTGTTTGGGGGAACTTTTCATCACACTGTATGTATACAATTCCCTATTTTGCCTAGGCATGTGGCTAGAGGTAGATTTCTCTACCTGGCATCATCGTACCCTTCCCAGCCTTACGAGAAAGAAAAGATGTTCCTTGTTGGAGCAGATGTAGCCAGTGCCCCTCCCACATCCCCTCTGTACACACATCTACACCCCGAAGGTTGCTTAATGTGAATGCCCGTGAACTCTCTGCTTGAGGACTTCAGTGTGGCTATGAGGGCTTGTTCTATACACAAGGCAAGCTGAAAGGGCCAGAGAAATAATGCTCCAGACAATGACAGAGGGAGACTTAGTGGGTAAATACCTCAGCTTTTTCACCCCTTGATTGAGCCCACTTCCCCAAATTGGTAACTAGACTGATAACCCACCTTTTACTGGTTTCCTGCCCCTTCCTGTCATACTGTTCCACTCCCCTACTGGTACTTCCTAGGATAACCTCATAAATTACCTACACTTGAATCCTTGTCTTAGAGGCTGCTTCTAGGGGAATCCAAACAGACACTTGGTGCCAAAAATGGTAACGGTAAATTATGGGGTAATGGTAGTTATAAGGATATGGTATTGATTGGTATATGATAAGCCTTATAGGATAAAAGTGACAGACCTGAGGCAGTCAACTATCAACTCCAGGCTTGGTATGACATGAAGACCCTATCTTCCAAGTATGGGAGGGCAAAAGGCAGAGTTTATTGATATGAGACACTCTCCTGAGATTCAAGATTAAGGTCCTGGAAGAGACCCAGCAAACTAGTTCTAGTATTCTGTTGCAATGGTTCCCTAGCATTTGGAAGAAATGACAGCCCATGGTAAATGAGGTGGATTTGCCAGAACTTCCTTGGAAAATATTAATGAAGGGATTAATGGTTTCAGTAAGGTGGGTGTGTTAGAATGGCTTTCCTATGTAATACTAGAGAATCAGTCAATTGACTATGTTCTCTGGTGGGGTTCAGAGGTACTCCTTTATCTAAAGTAACAGGGAATGTGATAGTAAAGTGCACATTAATATTGTTGAGAAGTAGGAGCTCTCTTCTGTAGACAAATTTATGGTAGGGAATGAGAATGATGGTAATTTGTAATTGTAGAGGCCATGTAACACTGCTTAACTATCAGATATATGGGTATAATTCTTGTAGTAGGCAGTAAGGTCAGAGTAACAAACAGAAGGCGTTGATCTTTAGTAAATACAGGATATCTAATTCACTGGAGCCTAAAGTAACAGGAAAGGGGAAGCACCAATTCCTATGTATATAAGTGAAAGTAATAGAGAGTCCTCAATACAATACCATCCATTAGAGACCAATCAGTCACTTGATGGCAAGTTGATTGCATTGGACCCCTTATATGCTAGGGGAAGAGACAATTCATCTTTGCTAGCATTGGAAAGTATCTCCAATCTAGTTTTACTTTTCTGCCTGCGGTGACTCAACTAGCACCAATGTCCAAGGATTTGAGATTGCACATAACATTGCCTTCACTTTATGACAATGGACATTTGACCATGGAATTTACTAATCCCACCATAAACTATTCTTCAGAAACTTCCAGCCTGATAGAACTTAAACTGGGCCTCTAAGAAGCTATTTCAAAGTTCTATCCATATCTCTCATAATGGATAATGTCCTTTTACTGACTTCTTTCCCTTCTCTGTCTTATTCCTTCACTCCCCATTGGTGTTTCCTTGGATCACATCAGAAATAAAATACTTGCACTTGAATCTGTGTCCCAGAGTCTGCCTCTGTGGAATTCCAAACCAAGAAACATAGCTGACTTAAAAAAGATATATAACTAGATGGTGTGTGACCTCTATCAGTTAGGTACAGATTCAGCTGCAAGTAATAGAAAATCATACAATTAAAAGCTTAAATATACAAAGAGTTGTCTAACATAACAGCAGATTTGAAGGTCTTCAATCCAAGGCTGGTACAGTCTCTCAAGTATGCCAACAGGGACCCAAGATCTTTCTTAGGCCTTCACATACACATACTATCGCCTCATGTCACAAGAAGGCTGCTATACCTCTAGGCCTTGCATCATTCTCCAGTCAAAAGACAGTAAGAAACATTGAATGGAAAAGACAGAATCAGCAGGCATCTACCTACCTTTGTCAGTAGGATGATTGAGAACATGGAAACCCTTAGCAGCAAGGAAATTTGGAAAGCTGGAGCTTGAGTAGTTGAGTTTTTAACTTTTACAGACTTTAAAATAAAGCCATGGGAGAAAGAGGCTGACGAGGGAGGTTCAGACAGTCAACCCACAGTGTTACCATATGAACAGGAAAACTCAGAATTTTTTTTTTTAGAAATTCTACCTAAGTTCTAGTCTAATTTTTTCATTTAAATAAATAAATATAGTTTCAATGTTAGACTACAATAACTCCCTAGAATTTTTAAAGTGAAAGCACTGAAAATAATCCACTATATTCAGTTGTAAAATTTTCATATTAATGTGAAAAGTATACATCAAGTACTTACTAATTGCCTTCCATGAACACAGCAGACAAGGTTTATGTTCTTCTTGAGTTTCTGCTCTATGTATGAACTATTCAGACTGCCTGGTTGAAACAGAGTAAATGATATAAACTTTTTCTTCTTTTGGTCCATAAAAATATGTCATAAAAATTTGCAATATATTTTATTCTAACTGTAAGAATATTTTTGCCCTCTTAACTGAAAAAAAATCAAAACTTATTTTTTTGATTCTTAAGATTTGTCAAGCATTTCCAAATAATTTTTGATGCTTATGTCTCTCCAAATACAAAGACAACCAGAACCTTTAACTTCAAAAACTGTAAATTGTTAAAATTTTAAAAAGCATAAAATCTAAAAAAAAAGTGAAGCAGAATATACCTGGTTCTGCCCATAGCCTTGAGTTATTGGCTACATCTCCACAGGCAACTGTTTCCTACAACTTGCTTCTCTGCTTTGTAGACTCATGCTTTCTGTTAAATAGCCTCAGATGAGAACTGACACTAAAATCTGGAGCATTCAATTATTTTTATTTTTTGTGGCAGCAAATGATTTTTTCTGTGCCAATTTTGTCTGTTTGGCTAACTGTCCTACATATTTTTTAATTGCTGTTTTTATTTGCACTCATATATTTTCACACCTTCTAGAAGTAATGTAACAGCAAGATTTTTATCACCACAACTGGTGGACACCTGGGTAATTCCATTAACCATTTAGAGAAATATCCCCAAGCTGTAACAAGGCTGATTCTATGTACTCACTCACTTCACTCTGCAGCTTCTCTGAGAACTGTGTTTCTGTAGTTAAAAAATCACTATGGAGATTTTTCATTTTTAAATGCATAAAATTTTAAAACCAAAATAGTATAAAATTATAAATAATATATAAATTTTACAGTGGTCTTTAATTTAGCAAGAATAGTCTTTAATTGTATCAATAGAATATTTTATTTAAAATATGTATTACAAACACATAAATATTTCTGGAAGTTTAACTTTTCTTAAATTACAGCATTTTATTGAGATATAATTGATATATAAAATTGTTAGATATTTAAAGTATACATAATGGTGATTTAATATACATATACTACATTGTGAAAAGATTCCCCCCATCTAGTTAATTAACATACTCATCACCTCACATATTTATCTATCTTTGTTGCTGTAGTTGAGGACTTTTAAGTTCTACTCTCAGCAAATTTCAATTATATAATATGGTATTATTAACTATAGTTACCTTGTTTTACATTAGATCCTCAGATTTTATTCATTTTATAGCTGAAAATTTGTACTTTTTATCAATCTCTCCCTATCACCCCCCATACTTTTCCCCCGTGCCCTGGCAACCAACAACTTGTCTAATCTATATTTCTATGAGTCTGACTCCTTTCTTCTTCTTCCTCTCCTTTTTTTTAATCAACTTTATTGAAGATTAATTTACATCACACATTTTGATGAGGTGTGACAAATTTACACACCTCAGGAACCGTCACCACAGTCAATATTTAGAATATTTCCATCATCCCCAAAGCTCCTTCCCTTTTGCTGCCCACCCTTCTACCTTTTTAAAAATATGGATAAGAGCTAGATTAAGATCTAAGTCACATACGTTACAATTCACCCATTTAAAGTAAAGAAGTTAATGGTTTTTAGTTTATTCAGAGTTGTGCCACCATCACCACAACCAATTTTAGGACATTTTCTCTACCCCAAAAAGTCACCCTGGACCCACTAGCAGTACCTTTTCCCCCCACCTGTTCTTTTACCCTCAAGCACTAGGTTCTTCCTCTCCTTCATCGTCGTCTTCTTCTTCTTTTTATGATTCCACAGATATGTGTTACCATGTAGTATTAGTCTTTCTCTTTTCTGGATTATTTTAATTAGGTCCATCCATGTTGCAAATGACAAGATTTCCTTTTTTCTTATGGCTGATTAATATTGCCTTTTATATACATAAACAACATTTTCTTTATCCATGCATCTGTTGATGGATTCTTAGGTTGTTTCCGTACCTTGGCTATTGGGAATAATGCTGAAGTGAACATGGGAGTGCATATAATCTCTTTGATATCATGTTTTCATTTTTTGGATATG
The DNA here is from genome assembly GCF_003676395.1 of Aethalodelphis obliquidens. Taxonomy (NCBI): domain Eukaryota; kingdom Metazoa; phylum Chordata; class Mammalia; order Artiodactyla; family Delphinidae; genus Aethalodelphis; species Aethalodelphis obliquidens. The sequence continues at coordinate 35,054,740 of NW_020837945.1, forward strand.
AAAATCTCAGAAGTGAGATTGCTGGATCACATGGTAATCTTATTTTTAGTTTTGGGAGGAATCTCCATGTTTTTCATAATGGCTGAACCAATTTATATTCCCATCAACGGTGCGTAAAGTTCCCCTTTCTGTGCATCTTCACCAACATTGGTTATCTTCTGTCTTTTTGATGATAACCATGCTAACAGGTATGAGGTGATATTTCATTGTGGTTTTGATTTGCATTCTCCTCATGATTAGTGATGTTGAGCACATTTTCATTTAACTGTTGATCCTTTGTATATCTTCTTTGGAGAATATCTATTCTGTTCCTTTGCCCATTTTTTTTTTTCCTTTTTTTTTTTTTTTTTTTTTGGTTCCCGGGCCTCTCACTGTTGCAGCCCCTCCCATCGCGGAGCACAGGCTCCGGACGCGCAGGCTCAGCGGCCATGACTCACGGGCCCAGCCGCTCCGCGGCATGTGGAATCCTCCCAGACCGGGGCACGAACCCGTGTCCCCTGCATCGGCAGGCTGACTCTCAACCACTGCGCCACCAGGGAAGCCCCTTTGCCCGTTTTTTAAACTGATTATGTCTTTGCTATTGTGTTGTATGAGTTCTTTATATATTTTGGATATAAAGCCCTTATCAAAAATGTGATTTGCCAATATTTTCTCCCACTTAGTAGGTTGGCTTCTCATTCTGTTGATGGTTTCCTTTGCTGTGCAGAAGTTTGTTTGTTTGTTTTAGTTTGCTCTAGTCCCACTTGTTTATTTTTACTTTTGTTGCCACTGCTTTTGGTGTCACATCCAAAAATCATTTCCAAGAGTGATATCTAGGAGTTTACCCCCTATGTTTTCTTCTAGGAGTTTTATAATTTCAGGTCTTATATTCAAGACTTTAATCCATTTGGAGGCAATTTTTTTGTGTGGTGTAAGATATTGGTCCAATTTAATTATTTTGCATGTGGATGTCTAGTTTTACTGACACTGATTATTGAAGAGACTGTCTTTTCTCCATTGTGTATTCTTGGCTCTTACATTGTAAATTAATTCACCAAATATGCATGGGTTTATTTCTGGGCTCTCTTTTCTGTTCCATTGTTCTATGTGTCTGCTTTTATGCCAATACCACACTGTTTTGATTACTATAACTTCGTAATACAGTTTGAAATGAGCATTGTGATGTCTCCAGCTTTGTTCTTTCTCAAGATTGCTTTGACTATTTGTGGTCTTTTGTAGTTCCAAACAAATTTTAGAATTTTTTTTTTCCTTTGGAAAACGGCATTGGAATTTTGATAGGAATTGCACTGAATCTGTAGATCACTTCAGTAGTATGGACATTTTATCAATATTAATTCTTTTAATCCATGAATACAGGGTAATTTTCCATTTATTTGTACTTTCTTCAGTTTCACCCATGTCATATAGTTTTTAGTGTGGAGAGATTTCACCTCCTTGGTTAATTTTATTCCTAAGTATTTTATTGTTTTTGATGCAATTATAAATACCTATTTTATCTTTTCAAAAACCAACTCTTTGTTTCATTAATCTTTTTATTGTTTTTTTGTCTCTATTTCATTTATTTCAACTCTAATCTTTGTTATTTCCTTCCTTCTACCACTTTGGACTTATTCATTATTATGTTTCTAGATCTTTGAGGTATAACGTTAGGTTGTTATTTGAGAACCTTTATCTTTTCTTAAAGTAGATATTTATTGCTATAAATTTCCCTCTTAGAACTGCTTTTCCTTCATCCTGTACACTTTGGCGTGTTGTATTTCCATTTTCATCTATCTCAAGATATTTTTAAAAAATTATTTTATTCAAGTATAGTGGATTTACAATGTTGTGTTAATTTCTGCTGTACAGCAAAGTGATTCTGTTTTATATATATATATATATATGTATGTATATATGTATGTATACATACATATATATATATATGTATGTATATATATATATATACACATTCTTTTTCATATTCTTTTCCAATATGTTTTATCACAGGATCTACTGTGCTATGCAGTAGAACCTTGCTGTTTATTCATTCCATATATAATAGTTTGCATCTGCTAATCCCAAATTCCCAATCCATCCCTCTCTTACTCCCCACTGCCTAGGCAACCACGAGTCTGTTCTCTATGTTTGTTAGTCTGTTTCATAGATAAATTCATTTGTGTCATAGTTTAGATTCCACATATAAGTGATATCTTATGTTATTTGTCTTTCTCTTTCTGACTCCCTTCACTTAGTGTGATAATCTCTAGGTCCATCCATGTTGCTGGAAATGGCATTATTATATTCTTTTTTATAGCTGAGTAGTATTCCATTGTATGTATGTACCACATGTTCTTATTCCAGTCATCTGCTGATAGACATTTAAGTTGTTTCCATGTCTTGGCTATTGTGAATAGTGCTGCTATGAACATAGGGGTGCGTGTATCTTTTCGAATTATAGTTTTGTCAGGGTATATGCCTAGGAGTGGGATTGCTGGATGATATAGCAGCTCTATTTTTAGTTTTTTGAAGAACCTCCATACAGTTTTCCATAGTGGCTGCATGAGTTTACATTACCACCACCAGTGTAGGAGGGGTCCCTTTTCTCCACACCCTCTCCAGCATTTGTTATTTGTAGATTTTTTTATTGATGGCCATTCTGAGTAGCTGAGGTGGTGTTTTGGTTTGCATTTCTCTAAAACTTCTCAATGTTGAACATCTTTTCATGTGCCATCTGTATGTCGTCTTTGGAGAACTGTGTATTTAGGTTTTCTGCCCATTTTTTGATTGAGTTGTTTGTTTTTGTTCTTGAGTTGTATGAGCTCTTTGTATGTTTTGGAAATTAAGCCCTTGTCAGTTACGTCATTTGCAAATATTTTCTCCCAGTCTGTAAACTGTCTTTTTGTTTTGTTTATGGTTTCCTTTGCTGTACAAAAGCTTGTATATTTGATTAGGTCCATCTGTTTATTTATTTTTATTTATTTATTTTTTTTGTGGTACATGGGCCTCTCACTGCTGTGGCCTCTCCTGTTGCAGAGCACAGGCTCCGGACATGCAGGCTCAGTGGCCATGGCTCACGGGCCCAGCCGCTCCGTGGCATGTGGGATCTTCCCGGACTGGGGCATGAACCCATGTCCCCTGCAACGGCAGGCAGACTCTCAACCGCTGCACCACCAGGGAAGCCCCATTTGTTTATTTTTGCTTCTATTTCTTTTGCCTTGGGAGACTGACCTAAGAAAACATTGGTAGGACTTTAAGTTTTTAACAACTTAACTTTGAATGCATTCTAAAGCTCTGCATTTTTACTCCTCCTTCCTACCCACATTTATTGTTTTGATGTCACAATTTATGTGTTTTGTGTATCCATTAAATATTTTGTATTTGTTGTATCCATTAAAAAATTGTGTATCCATTAAAAAAATATTATAGTTATTTTTAATACTTTTGTCTTTTACCCTTCATGCTGGAGTCTCAACTATAGTCAGATCTTTCATTTTCTTGACTTTTATGTATGAAATGTCTCCTGATCTTACTTATCTTAAATACAATCATGTTAAGTAGGTACAAGCATTAGTCAACTTCATGAAATCTTCTGATGTAGTCATACCTATCATTTATTAGTAATTTTTCTCTTTATTTTGTAGTGAGATTGTTATATGCATACACATATATAAAGGAATGTGCACAGGATAGTTATATTATCTAAAAATTTCATCTCAAGTTGTGCTACAGGACAAAATTTAGTTATAAAAAGCAGTTGCTAGGTCTGGTAAGGTTTAGAGCCACTGGTCTCCAGGAGTCTGCTTCTCACCTGCTTTTTAAAAAAAAACATATAATAACAAATAAAAATGTATATATTTAAAGTCTCCAATGTAATTATTTGATATACATATACATTGTGAAATGATTACCACAATCCATTTAATATATCTATCACCTCACATAATTACCAGTTTTTTTGTGTGTGTGGTAAGAATGCTTAATATCTTCCTTCTTAGGAAAGTTCAAGTATCCAATACAGTAGTATTTAACTATAGTCACCATGCTGTACATTATATCCCCAGAACTTATTCATTCGCTTGTTAAGTAATGATCTAGCACACTAGACATAAGGATCAACCTTATTAAGGAATCTTCTCTATGAACACTGTAAATAGGACACTGACAGCATTTCCTTTTTAAAAATTTTTCTTTTTTAGTCTTTGGAAACCAATCAAAAGAAAGCAAAAGTGAACTAATTCTTATTTAGATATTAAAATGTTACCCATCTGGTTATAATGATGTCTAGGAACTCTTTATCCTTTAAAAATTTAAGTTAAAAAAATTAAGTTGATAATGCATATCTCTCATTTATAAAGTAAAACTATTAGTGAGCAACTTATCTATATTATTTCCATGTTTAAGAGAAACATCTTACAGTCACCTTCACTTAAAACCTACAAAAACATTTCATTAATTTCTCATGTACTTTGCTTGCTTTGTTTTAAAAGATTAAGGATGAGGGCTGGTAGGCAAGCAAGGCATGGTGATATATATGGAACTAATTATATACAGGAAAATATACTATTACCTTTGCATTCAAGGGCAATATGATCATAAGGATCTCTAACTTCTTTAGTTTGATATGTTTGAATCTCCTTATTCCACAATTTTTATTATATTTTTGCAAATGACCCTTAGGACTTCTTTGAGGTATAAACTTCTATAATTTCATGATATGTATGAACTATCTACATAATTTAGTAAATAAATTGGCTTCTGGTAGGCTGTAACATTTTTTACACAGATAATCTAAAGTCCATCTACATAACATGTCTTAATTGAATCATAAGAATTCTTCCTTTTAATAGTGTAAATAAGTGGAATATATATGTGTCAATAATACTGCAAGTAAATGAGCAATTGTACAGTAAAAAATACAAAAAAAATTATATACATAAAGTACAATTGTAAAAATGTTATGGTCTAAACTGTGAGTGAAACAGTTCATCTATTATAAGTTAAATGATTCCAGAAATTGCATAGTATTTTTTTAAGGGAAAAACAATACTTTTTAATATTTTCAATTTTTTCAAAGTGGGTTTTGAGGCTGTGGTGTTCTTTCAAACATGAGGAATACACAAAACACACAAATCAGTCAATTTTATTAGCCAAGGAATTTTCTAATGCCTGAACTGCCCTAGAAATTAACCTATTGTCAATATATACTCATCAGCGCCATCTAACTGAAATTTAGTTGATTAGTGTTTGTTAAATTAGTCCATCTATTTCATTTGTGTTGGCAGGAACATCTTCCTGTGTGCCATGTGACTGACAGACTTGGTTGATGGAACAATGAGCAATAATTCCTCTTAGCATCTCTTTAGCCTGAGGCATCCTCATTTTCCGTCTTCACACTTTTTTGGGGACCACTTATCTTGCTTTCTTAAATGCTCATGATGTTCATTAATAATACCAGGAGAAGCTTGGAACCCTCTGGGTACATTCCCTTCTCTTGTGAAGGCACTGATGATTTATACATCTTGTTTCTGAAGAGACTGAATGAGAGAATGGAATGCTGTATATTCTGAATCACCGTTGATAAGGTAGTTCCAGAATTATAGTCTCTGCAACAGACAGAGTTTGGGAAGGAGAAAGCTTAGTCATAGTATAGTGCCTGACAAATAAGCACTCCACAAATACATTGATAAATCACAGATCCATTAGGTCAATTTAAAAAATATTGGTGTTCTCTTGAGAAATATCTCTTCAATACTAACAATGCTTCACTGCCCAACATGGGATGACTCCAACAAAATGTCCAAGGTCCACAGTAAATAGTCCTTTTGTGTTGGTAAAGAAGATGCTGTAACAAGCAGCAGGCATCCAAATCTCAATTAGGCTTCTGTGCTTGCCTTGCGACTGAGAGTTTGGAAACCTTAGTAGAGAAATAAATGGTTTATGTAATTTCCATTGGCCTTCACTACAGCCACATAGGTTGCCACCTAAATTGACTTATTGTTGGCAGCAGCTGAGACCGGAAGTGGACTACCTATATTCAGACCCATGTATCATGTTATGACAATGAAATTAGGTAACAATATACACCAGTAATCATAATAGTCTTTTGCCTTAAAGCTAAAAACACACAACCCTTGAATTGGAACCGATTATTCTTTTCACAAAATGCAATGAATGCTATTTCATCATGTCTTGTTAGGTTTTACAACCTTCAGAAGAATTAATGTCTAATGATTGATTGGTTTTATGCTTTTGCTGGCCAACTCATATTTTTTAAGTCTAATAATTTTCAGGAACATTTGCTGAAATTTCATAGCATAAACTATTTTAAGCTAGGAAAAGAAAGATAAAGACCAGAAAAGAACTTTGCCAAGGAACATATATTGTTTATTTGACCAGAGACATCTAGCCAGTGTGACACAAAAGAAAAATGCCCCATATTAGTGTTTTGTTTCAAGACATATACAATCATAATGTCACATCTAACTCCCTTTTCCCTGATCTTGACATGTTAGCAGCGTTCCAGTCAATAAGTTATTGAAAGGCTGTTTCATTACCTGACATTAGCCTCAGAGATACAGACCATCATCCTATATTTTGAGAGGAACGTAAGATAGATTGGAGGACATTAATTTGATGGAGAAACACTCACCCAAGTTCTTCTAACAAAATGGGCAATACACCATGTTATTACCTGTTGCTGAAAAAGAGATAAAAAATCTCCAAAATGACACTTCTTCCACTTCAACAATCTAACTCCCAACAAATTACACTGCTATAAAAAGAATGACTAATTATGTTTCCACTAGGTACTATAAAGTGTCCAATTATGGGTCTAATTAGAAGGGAAGGACTGTAAAGTAATGGGTCTTTATTTAGAAATGTTGTTATTCTCAGGACACCTTCTAAAGTGGCTTCTGTGTTTTGTTTTATGTATTACATTTATTCTACCTTTCTGCAGCTTGCTCAGATTTATCTCAATAGGACAAACATCTGTCACATCTTGCATATTGCTTTAATCTGATTGTCCCTGACCCCTTAGGCAAATACAGACAGGTGGAAAACATACTGGCTATTTCACACAACATCTGTAGTCACTTTAGCCAGTCTTTTTTTTTTTTATGGTTTATCACAGCATGGGAGGGCTGCAGAAACCAAACTGCTTCTCTCTCACTGGAGCAGAGAGGGAGAACCAGGTGGAATTCCATCCTCTGCTTGAGCAACTCTGCACCACTTAGCCTGTACAAATGCTGGCTAAGGAAAAGACCCCCCTGGTTACAGGACTGATCCTTAAGAGTTAGGAGAAAAGAGAGAAAAGGTAAAAAATAAAAAAGGACAGTGTACTATGCCTTTCAATTAAGTCATTATCTTTATTCTGTAACTCCAAAGAGGTTTAATAAATGACCACACACACAAACACGCACACACTCATGCACACACTCACACACACATTCATACACAAAATGTCTTTAGCAGCAATTTGACGTGATTAATGAAGCTGCTCTGGCACAGCTTGAGGACAGCATATTAGTCACAGTTAATGACTCTTGCATAGCCTCCTCAAAGAGCAATATATCCTATTAAATATATTTTTAGCATAGAACCAGGAAAGACCTTAAAATATCCTATGGTCAATGACCCTATTTCCAATATTGGTGAGGGGACACACCCGAAAATAGCCAGAACTGATAGATGAGGAGGAAAAGGGGGAGGGGGGAGAGTAGGACTTTTTTTTTTTTGTGGTACACGGGCCTGTCACTGCTGTGGCCTCTCCCGTTGCGGAGCACAGACTTCGGACGCGCAGGCTCAGCGGCCATGGCTCATGGGCCCAGCCACTCCGCGGCATGTGGGATCTTCCCGGACCAGGGCATGAACCCGTGTCCCCTGCCTCGGCAGGCGGACTCAACCACTGTGCCACCAGGGAAGCCCAAGAGAAAGATTTTTTAAGCAAGACAAAACAGGAATATAGATTCTCCAAATATCCGTCATGACAGTTCTAGCCTATAATCACTATTTAGGTCAAGAAATGTTTCTTTGTAAATGAGTTTTTACTTTAATCCAAGTAAACTTCCTCTTGTGTAGACAACAATGGAAACGGAGAAAAATTGCTCAGCTATTCTCTTATGTATGTACTTAATATACTTGGAGATGGTTATTAAATCATCCTCTTGTCTTCTGTGCTATAAACTAAACTTCTTTAATCTTTCTCACTGAAATTAATTTCCATTTTTTAAAATGTTATTATATAAAATTTTTGAACCCTCTAATATTTTCAAAGAGTGGGAAGGAGACTCCTCTATCACCTGGGAGTTAATTACCTATGTTGCCTTTAAAAATAAAGATTCTTGGGCACCACCAGCTACACGTGGGCACAGGAGATCTGTGGTTGGGACCCCAAATCTGTGTTTTTAACAAGAATCTTGGGAGATCCTCATATGCATTGATGTCTGAGCACCAGTACTCTAATTTCTCTTCAATTAACTCATCCAGATAACTTTTTCAGCAAGGCACAGAAGATACATGATCTCTAGTAAACTTTTCTATATCATAATTTCACCATATCTGTTTTTTTCAGTTTAATCAAAGGATAAATGTAGGCCCCTCCAATCTATTTATACCCTTCCAGCTTTTCATCAATTGTCCCTCATTATTCCTTCTGAAAGTATTTCATCTCTTTCTAGCATGTCCTCCTAATATGATTGCAAGGCGATTCCTGTTATTCCTTCCTTTCCGGTCTAACCAACATATATAACATCCCCTCCAGCCTCCAAACACCTGTATTTCTCATTTCTCTGCCTTTACTCAGTTTCCTGTAACTTAAAAAAAAAAGTTATTGCATTTTATGTGTATTTATTTTTAATTCATTCTTAAGTTTATGTCTCCACATCATTATGTTTTGATTTCCCACCTATTTTGCAAGTATTTAGGACCAGTGTCCTATAAAACTTTATTTCACAGATCCTGACATAATTATTTGCATACACTTCTCATGTATATGTATTACCATCATCTGTGAGACCTTTTAGAGGATACACAAGAATACCCTCTGAGGAAACACCACCCAAATCAGCTCTGCTTATTTATAAGCTAAGATATAAATTTTATACTAACATTCCACTCTTCCTTTTATACTACAGCCATTCCTTCTTGTTTCTCGCTAGTTATTTTCTGCTTAATCCACTGCTTCCCGGCTTAAATTCTTACCATTGTCCCAGATCTACTTTCCCAAAGAACACCATCATTTTGCTAAAACCCATTCTTGGTCTTTCTTGTTCTTGATCACTTTTTAATATTTGCTATTGGTGACCATTTCCTGTTTCAAACTCCTCTTACTTTGTTTATGCACTATTCTTATCTCTCTATACTTGCAAACTGCTTTTCTTCCTCTTTTATTATTACACACCATCTTTAGGTTTACCTGAAGTTGAGTAAAGGCCACCATTGTGTTTGCCTTTTGCTCCATTTCTTTGGAGAACAGGATACATTTCTATAATTCCCGTGAACATTTCTTAACCAAAAAACCCCAGGTGTTTTTCTTTGTTTATAGCCTTTCTCCAGCATTTCAGTCCTCCATCTCTACTGCCATGATATCTCTACCTATAATTCTATTTTTTCTTCATATTCTGTTGGATATTTATACTTGAATGTACACAGAACCTAAAATGGATAAAGCAGAGTTCATCATACTTTTCTGGAAGTCAGTTCTTTCTCTCTGTTTCCTTTTTTTTTTTTTTTTTTTACTAAAAATTCAGCTCTCAATCACCATGTTGCAGATTCAAATTTGAAGTCATGGTGATTTTCTCTCCTCACTTCAATTATTATCAGAAGCTATTGCTTCCTTACACCAAAGCTTGACCGGGTCATGCGCACTCTTGGAGTTGACTGGAAATTTGACACTTCTTTCAACAAATGCTCTTTAAATATACTATCAACATCTATATTGGGATGCAACTCATTTTCTATTATTGAAAAAAGTATAGGTAGAGGGAGATTCGCCTACTAGTTATCTTTCATTGCCCAAAGCAGCATCAATATTCTGTAAAAAGCTGTGGTAATATGCTGTTACTCCAATTTTCTCATGTGATTTTTAAACTAGAAATTTTTTTGAAAATCCTACTTAAAGATTTAAAGTTTAGATAATAATTTCTTCATTGCTGGTATATCCCACGTTATTTGTTTAACCAATGGTGATCAAGGAATTTAAGCAGCTATATCACAAAATTTCAAAACATACATGTCACAACATTCTATCCCATCCTTGTACTTTCCCCCAAATTTGGGAGTATTTTTTAATTTCCATATTAAAAGTGTGCTGTATATTTGATGAGACTGAATCAATTTACTTTCTTTTTTTTATTCAGTGCTGATTTTATGGGTTGGCATCTTCAGAGGAAATAGTGTCTTAACTGACTTACCAACTAATACACCTTTGCTTCTTCCTACTCTACCTTCCTAAAAACCATTTTACACCTAATCCTAAAAACCATTTTACACCTAATCATAGGGTCTCAATTATCTTCTTCAAATTTGCTTCTTAATCTGGTCTTTATGTACAAAAAAACTCCATTTTCATTTTATTACTAAAAGTTAAATCTCTGTCTCATTTTTCCTCAAACACAGTTGTGTTAATTTCAACACCTGGTCTTTATTTGTGTTGCTCTCTCTGTTGGAATGTCAACAAATATTTATTGAGCAAAATCATTAAGAATACGGCCTTTTGAAGTCAGAAACAACTGGGATGAGCTCTCATTCTATCACTTCAGAGCGATGTGACTTTGCATTAGTAATTCAACCACTCTAAAATTCACTTTTCTCAGCTATAGCTTAGAAATAATAGTGCTTATTATGTAATCACTATTAGATGAGAATATTAAATGATGTGACTTTTTTTATTATTTGCACAGTTCTTGGTACAAGTAAGTGCTCAACATTGTTAGCTCTTTATTATTACTAGTAGTAATAGTAGTGGTAATTGTGATCTGATAGTAACAGTAAGGTAATCATAGTCATGTGCAAAGCATTATACTAGATACAGGAAATACACAGGAAAGATGTTGCTCTTACTTTAAGGGAATCTACAGTTTACAGAGGATAAAAGAAAATTAATCCAATACTTAGAATAGACTGTACTCCACACAGCAGGTAAGCCTAAATTAATTTCAACATCTTGAGAAGCCTCCTCAATGGAATGAGGCTGTGAGATAAGAAAATATCAAAATTAGTCATGTTAATTGGAGGAGAGGAGTGGGGAGAAAGGGGATGCTGAGGCCGAGGGAGCAGCGTGCATGAGGGCCTGAAAGTTGATGCATATTGGAGGAAAGTAAACCAGTTCTGCATCTTTGAAGCGTGGCAAACCTGGAAGGTGAAATTGTCAAGAGAGTAATCCAGAGAGTCAGTACGATCCAGATCGTGGGCTTCTTTAGGATTTATGAAAGAATTTGTATTCTATTGGAAGAAGATAAAGAAGGGTGTTGAGCAATGGAGTGACTTGATTGAATTTTGTTTTTATATATTGTATTTGTTTCCTAGGACTGCTGTAACAGATAACTATAAACTGGGTGACTTAAGGCAACAAAAATGTATTCTTACAGTTCTGGAGGCTAAAAGTCTGAAATCAAGGTGTCAGCAGGCAGGGTCATGTTCTCTGTGAAGGCTCCAGGGAAGGATCCTTCCTTGCCTCTTCATATCTCCTCCTGGTTCCTGGCAATGCTTGGTGTCATTTGGCTTGCAGATGCATCCAATTTGTCTCTATCATCTCTCCACTGTCTTGTCATATTCCCCTTCTTTTTTTTTTCTCTGTGTCTAAATTGTCCACTTCTTATAAGATACTAGTCGTTGAATTAGGGCCCTTCTTTACCTGGCATAGCCTCATATTAATTTATTTCCAAATAAGGTAACATTCAAAGGTTTAAAGGTTAGCAATTAAACATATCTTTTGGGGGAACATAATACAACCCACAACACTTATTAGTATGGTGGTAATTTGGAGAGTTGATTCTAGCAGAACAATTAGAAGCAGAAGAATGGTTAGAAGGAATTAGCAGGAGAAAAAATTCACTGAAAATTCACTAAAATCCACAGATTCACTAAATTGCAACATGAGTTGCTTATTGATACTTATGTTGGGAGAGTGGGTAAGGTAGAGGAAGTTTATGATGATTCATGGCTTCTCGTGTGGGCAAGTGGATGAAGGGCAACACTGAGAAGGGAAAGAGTGAAGAGAAGTTGAGATACCATGAGAGTGAAAGACCCGTGATTTCATTATCCAAGTACCTGGTCTATGTCTACAAGGTGCTAGGTGGCAGATACAGCAGTGAGTCACACAGTTATAGGCCTGCCCTCCAGGAGCTTACGGCCTTGGCTAGTCACGTAAGAGTTGATTTCTGCTTTAGTAGAAATCCCATAAAAGTTTAGGGTCTAAATCCTACACCTATTATAATCATCAATGTTTTATAAAATTGCAGCTGCATCTGCTTTTCTATCTGTTGATTCTCTGGCTCTTCATTCTCTGACCTTAATACTTTCTCCAGCAAAGATTGTATAATCTTTTGATGTGGCAATTTTCTAGTTATAATTCATCTGCCTATGAAATTGCCTTTTGCAACACCTGATCTTTACTGTCTGCATTTCCCTTCTTTCTTGCTATACACATGGATTCTGACCCTATGATGATTCATTCTTCTCAATTAACTTTCTCATCTTTCCTCCCAGCTAGTGAGATTAAATAAAAACCTGCTTCAGCCTATGCAATTTATCCAATCCTTTACTCCCAGCCAGTGATCTTCTCCCTGCCTTTACGTACCTGGTTGGGAGGTACAACTCAGTTTGTACCATTATTCATTGATTCCAGAGCTTCAGAACCACATACAGCTAAATAAGAAAGACCTATTTAGGGTCTTTCCATTGGCCTGGCATTTTTCTCTGCTTGTTCTTCATCATACGCTCCCAGGCTTTTCTAGATATCAGATTTCATTCATTCATCAAACACATATTGAGTTACTGTTTCATTTCAGTCATTGTGTGTGCTCTGGACAGTCCAAAGACTAATGTGAAGTTCCTATTTTTAAGGAGTTTAGAATGGAGATACAGACAAGCTAACTGACTAGTATTACAAAAGTGTGCAATGAATGCTAAAGATTAAGGAGAGCATGCAGGTTGAGTACATATTCTGAACTGGCCAGGGGATGGGAGACAAATCAGAGAAAGCTTATCAGGGCAAGAGATAAAGAAGTTGAATCATACAGTTCAGGTAGGAACTATCCATGAAAGTGATGTGATGGGAGGATGGATGTGTGGGAGTGAGGATGATGTTAGGGAGAAAAAGGGCACAGGATGGGTAAACAGCAAATATAAATGTCAGGATGTAAGATAGAATATGATCATTCTAAAACTGCAGAAGTGTGTGCTGTGCATGCCGTCAAAAAGTAATAGTAGGAAGAGATAAGAATAGACAGGTAAGTAGGGCCAAGTCAAGATTTGTATGCTTGTATGTCTTATCCTGATCTGATGTCTCATATGAAGGACTCATTCATTGTCAGCTGTTTTTCCTGCACTGAGCCTAAGTCCTGACATTTCTACATTCCCTCATCGTTCTCTAACATCACTCATGCAATTTCCTTTCTTTTAATGTCTGTAGATGTATGTGTCTAGAGATGTGTTTTAAAATGTAGGTTTATGCGAGGTTATGGGGTCCTTATGAATGCCATGGGCCATGCTGAAGAGTCTGGCAGCCTTCTTGTAGACAATGGTAAAACAAGGAGTATATTGAGTATTTGAATAAAGTGACATTGGCTATGTTTTAGGAGGTGACAAAGTGAGACATTAATTGGTGAGGATGAAGTCAGAGGGGATAGACTAGTTGAAGGCCATTTCATGTAGTGATTGAGAACATGGATACTGTGGGTTGACTTTGTGCATCTGAATTGACTCTCTCATATAATAGGGATACAGTCTAGGAGGTACTTCACTTCTCTGTCCCTCAAAATAGAGATTATACTGGTAATACCTGTTTCAAAGTATACTTGTTGATGATTAAATGAATTAATAAAAGTAAAGCACTTATAATCCTACTAGACACATAGAAGTGTCCAAAAAATATTCCTTTATTATGTTACCAAAATAGTCAGTGATGGTAAAGATCCATGGTGGTAAGGAAATGATTCATTTTTAAAACAAATCCTTCAAAGCTATATTTATGTAGTAATAGTCCAGGTAGTTTATATCTGGTGAATTCAAGTAGCTATTAGTTTTACATTTGTATTTGTTTGCTAGGGCTGCCAAAAACTGGATGGCTTAGAACAACAGAAATGAATTCTCTCACTGTTCTGGAAGCTGGAAGTCTGAATCAATGTGTTGGCAGGGCCATGTTCCTTCTGAAAACTGCAGAAGTATCCTTTTTTACCTCTTTCAGCTTCTGAGCTAGATGTCCCTTGACTTGTGGAAGCATAACTCCAGTCTTCACATGGCATTCTCCCTATGTCTTCTTGCATTGATTTCCCTCTGTATGTGTTCAAATTCCTGCCCTCCTCCTTTTTCATGAGGACACATGTCATATTGGATTAGGGTCCACTGTAATGAACTCATCTTAACTTGATTACATCTGCAAGGACCCTTTTTCCAAATAAGGTCACATTCTGAGTTATTGGCGGTTAGGACTTCAATGTATCTTTTTTGGTGAGAACACAATTCAATCCATAATATCCCTTCTGTAATTACCGTAAAATACAAATATTTCTAAAACTTTGCCATTGAGCTTGAGTTTTAGTAAATAAACAGCACTATCACTAACCAACATTGTGCATGGTTTTACTAACATGGGCTTTATTAGGTTATCGGCCTAGAATTAGTAAACAGTGCAAGATGCTTTAAATAAGGAAGTAGTAAAGAAAATTAATGAAATTATTTTATTTTTTTCTATCAAAAAACCCATAAATTTAATTTGTGATCCATTATTTAAATATTAGTGAAACCAGAAGACTGCTACTGGATTTTCGAATGTTAATTGATAGAGACTAAAAAAAAAAAAAAAATTAAGATAGGGAAAATATTAGATCTGAAATTAGTATGGGAATTTTCAAAAACAACTTGCACTTTCAAAGAATTAACCTTGTGCGCTGCTTTACCACAAGAAACATGTTTATCTCTAATATAACACGTTAAGAAAGAATGGATGGGTCATACATTCAACACATTCTCTCATAGAAAATAATGTAGTGGTATATCTAAATTCATGTCCACATTATTCACATTAAAACTGCATTGATGAGGGGCTTCCCTAGTGGCGCAGTGGTTGAGAGTCTGCCTGCCAATGCAGGGGACACGGGTTCGTGCCCCGGTCCGGGAAGATCCCACATGCCGCGGAGCGGTTGGGCCAGTGAGCCATGGCCACTGAGCCTGCGCGTCCAGAGCCTGTGCTCCGCAATGGGAGAGGCCACAACAGTGAGAGGCCCGCATACCGAAAAACAAAAAAAAAAATTGCATTGATGAAACTGGAGGAGGAAAACAGTAACTGGCAATTGGAAAAATACATTTATAATGATATTTAACACCTATGTGCCTAACAATATATCAGAAAAAAAAGTCTCACTTTTGAATTTGGAAGGTTTATAGAACAAGGAGGGAAGTAATTATGTTTTAGATATTTATTAAGACATGCAAATAATGAATAATACAATCATTGAAAAATAGTTTCAGAAATGGGAGTAGTGAGTGCAAAGACATTAAAAAACCTAAATGAACAGAATTTTTTCTTCATGTACTACATTACACTCACACTATATTGATTTTTTGTTTTTTTTTGTACTTGAGAGAGAAGTGTAAAGAAATTGAAAATAAAATTAATGACAGTTTTATCACATAAGATTCCAATATTACTTCATGTAAAATAAACAAACAACCCCAGAGATGGTCAATACATAATTAACAGGACAAAATTTTTTTGACAAATTATTAAAACTTATATTAATGATTATCTGAAGAATGATGATAATGAAAAAAATTTTTTTAATATTTCATGAAAAGGATTAGATGTAAGACAGATGAGGAAGTATTGGTGGCCTTGCTTTTTCAAATACAAAGCAAGGTTATGAGCAAAATATGCAATCCTCAAGATGTGTACTTTAGGAAAATCTTTCACTGAAGGATTAAATATTGGCTGCCAGAAAATTGATTTGATATTATCAGAAAATAGTGTTCATATTGAGAACAAATAAAAAGCAAAAGAAAGAACAAAAATTTAATAGGTATCTACCATATGAGACACTTTATATCTGTTATCGTAATGAATCTTTGTAAGAATTCTGTGAGGTAGGTATTATTCCCATTTGATGTATGAGGCAAAGAAAGCATAAGTAGCCAGCCCATAGTTATATAACTCGCGAGTAGGGAAAAAACCAAATACTTTCTCAGAGTCTGAGCCTTTCCTACTGTAACATAAATAATCCCCAAGAACCAAACTTATTTTTCTAAAACTTATAAAAACTGATGTCACATTTTTCATCCAATTAAATTTCTGAAGGCCTAGTGACTTCTGACAACTATTCCCCAAGACAACACTTAGTTGTTTTAGAAGATGGTGGTCCATGTCTTTGGAATAAAGTACGGTACATCAGCATAGCAAATGACAAGGAATAATATACTTTATTTGACGATGTTCATGAGAAAGTACAATTATGTCATAGCAGCATCTTCATTTCAACATGTTATTGAAATGGCAAGTTCACAAATATGACCATTACTCTCAGAGACTGGGCTCAAGACACTGCATTTGGGCCTGCTGAGGCCAACTGAGGATAAGTCAGAAGCCCTTCAGAGAAAGCTCTCCCACGTCAAAGTGCTAAAGCCACACTAGTTCCTCCCATAGATTCCAGCTTTCCTTATGCTGTTTCATTAACCTCACACTCCCACAATTTATAATTTTCCTCAGTGTCCCATTTCCATATTCCTTCCCTCTCCCTTATGTTGGGTTTGCCTTCTCTTACTATGAAATTAATCTATGAGCTTAGTCTGCCCCTGCTCCTTTCAAAATGTTAAGTGGAAACAATTTGGGTAATGTACTTTATAGAGAAGTGACCTTATTCATACTCAAATGATTTCAATGAAAAATTCTATGGTTTTATTATTTTGTATATGTCAAATGTAAATTTATTGGAATTGAATCAATGAGAGAAGAGATGAAAATAAAGAAACTGCAAATAATGCATTAACTATGATTAAATTGCTATTCTAATACTATGAAATTAAAAGTTCATGGCAAACCTTTTGAGACTAACTTAAAGCCAAAAGTGTCAAGGTATGTGGGAATGTAGATGAAAAAGCTTTCATTAGAATTAATGGCAAATGATTTTTTATCATAGCTCAAACAATTTAAACGCTTACCTGGTTTTATATTTTTACATATGCAATTGGAATGGTGGCCAGTCTCCAAGATGTTTCCTAAATAAACTTGTCTCTGAGTATTCATGCCTATCGATTCATACCAGTTGAATCAGGGATGATTTGAGTGGCCAGTGGAATACTGCAGAAGTGACAACATATGCTTTCAAGGCTAGGTTATAAGAGGCATTGTAGTTTCCTTTTTGGTCTCCTGCTTTGCTCACTCTGGGGCAAGCCAGCTGCCATGTCATGAAGACACCAGAGTAGCCCACATGGAGAGGAACCAACTTGGCAGTCTTGAGAGTAAAACACCTTGGAAGTGGCTCTGCCAGCACCAATTAATGTCAGACTGCAACCAGAGAGACTCTAATACCTTTCTGAATTCCTGACTTGCATAAACTGTTAGAGACAATAAGTATTATAATTTTAACCCACTAAGTTTGGGATGATTTGTTATGCAGCAATGGATAATTAATACAATTGGATAAAGTGATACTGCAACAACAGAAAAAGAGGAAAACATCTCAATTTTCTGCTTTTCCCAAAAGCCATGTTTTAAATAATCTATAATGATTTCATCTAAGAATAATAATTGAGGATGATTAGTTTATATAGTAGCTAACAATTATCAGAGAACAGAGATACCATGACATTCTCAAAACTCCTTCTCAGAACTTGATAGCTGGAATAGTATTTTAGACTATATTTTTTAAAAGTCATACAACAATAAAACAAAACTCATTTGTTTGTTTATGTAATCAGTAAGTATTAATTGAGCAAATATATGTGCTGGCCAGTATGTTAAGTACTAGAGGTAAAGTAACAAATGATACAGCTTTCTCCATGAAATTCACTCTATATATCAATGAATTTTAATGTTCAATTAAAATTAAATAGGGTCACATTTATATCTTCTCATGTGACATACAAAAATTATATTTTCTGTAGTTTTCTATCAGTCAGTGAACAGTTTTCTCTCAATTTCACTGGTTCCCATGAGGAGCCAGTTGCTTTCTCAGTATGGAGAGAAGAAAACTTAAAAATTTCAAATTTCTTTGTTTTTCAGAGAAATTATGAAGTTATAACCAGATCTCAGTTCATTCATTCATTCATTCATTCCAGAAGCATTTATCAAATATCACCTAAATATTTCCACATCCTTAAATATATTATTATATTAGAAGATCAGAAATGATTTAACTCTGACAGTTCCTTATCATCAAAAATGTTTAAAATATTTTATTATACTTTATTTTATAAATCTGACAGAAAATATAATTAAATATTTTTATTGAAAATATATAATTTTTAATGTTTTAGCATTTAATGAGATCACAGGATGAAACTGTATGAGAGAAATGAGATGCTACTACATCCTTTTATTTTAAAATGAATATTTATTTAAGGAGAAAATAAGGTGGATTAGAAGTGTTTGGGGGGATCAATATTTTATTTTTTGTAAAAGAATAATTGAATAAGGGATATTGAGGAGACTGGAATATAGTGGTCAGTCAATAATGAATTTTATTAATTAATTTTGGCTTTATAAATAGGAGTCAATATTTACCTCTTAATTAAAATTATTATATAAATTGCTATTATAGATTTCTGTTGTTCTTTACAAAACTGTATATACATTTGCCTGTGGATTGTGTTGTGTATTCAAATACAGATACGTTTCAAGCATGAATTATATTATCTGAAGAGTCATGGCTAGAAGAGAAATTTTTTCCTAAAAAGTTTTTTTTGTTTCCTTAACACTTATCCAACTTAATTTGAAACAATGCAAACTCAAACAAAAGAATAGTTTAGAATTCACTTTCAGGCTAATAGTTAATTAGCAATTTTAATAAAGAAGTGGTTTATTGGGTGTCTCACTCAAGTGCTTTAGGTTAATACCAGAAACAGAAAAAGTTGAATTATAGTCATATTGGAACAAAATTTCAAGAAATTATGTTTAAGGTATCTCTTTGTTTTCCCAAGAGGCCTGAAATTGTTACTTTTCAGCAAAATGAACCTAATGATGTGTCTTTTCTTTCCCTAGTGACTTTCTATAGTTTAATTAACTGACTCAGGTCAACTATCTGGTTCATCAGTTTTTGAACATCTGAGACTTGCTCTTAAATCACCTTTTGAGAAATGAATTCCTGTTACAAGGACCTCATGGGCGTGTATGTGTGGGGAAATAATTTTGAACAATTAGGAATTAATGATGACCTTGTAGGGGATAGAAGAGGACATGATCATAAAAGTTGAATATACATCAATAGGATGTATGTAATGAATTCCCATTGGCATAATTAGCTAGCATTAAAATGGAGGTATCTACAATTATTATGATTGGAAGTTTCTTGAGGAAAAGAGGAAAGTACTGGAAGGTGCAACTCTAGACATTACTCTTGAAATCTCATCAGTGATAATTTGGAAGCATATATAAATAAAATTGTTAGAGTTGAAATCTGGGAAACTATTCTAATGGAACAAAAATAGAAAAAATCACATTGAAAATGGAAAAACCAAGTAATATTACTGTGTATTGGACACAATATAAAGAATAGCAATCTAGAGTTTGGGCTATGCTTTTTGATGACACCTGAGTTTAACTCATTGCTCTCCCACCACTTAACTGTGTGGTCTTAGAAAAATTGCTTCTATATGCCTCCAAAGATGAGTATAATATTAGTAATTACTTCATAGGCTTAATATAAGTTAGATATAAGTTAATAATAATACCTACTTGTCTCACTTATCTTTTGCTGGTTAACACACAAACCATGCCAAAACTCAATGACTTAAGAAACAATTTATTTTTCTCATGGTTCTGGGGGTTGACTGGGATTAGCTGAACAGTTCTCATTTGGAGTCCCTCATGTTGACTGGGACTGCCACCATTTTAATGCTCAAGTGGGCTTAATGTCTAATGTGGCTGACCAACATGACTGGTGGATAATGCTGAGTCTGGGGGCTCAACCTGTCTATGTGATTTGGGCAAGCTCCATTATTTGCAGGACTCAGTGCAAAATGAAAGTGCAGGGCTTCTTGTTAAAAAAAAAAAAATATATATATATATATATATATATATATAAAGAATTTCAAAACACTGACAGCACAGGTTGCATGCTTATCAGTCTAGCCCTGGGCTTGGGCTTCTCAGAGTATATATGGGTAGATTCTGAGAAGCAGCGTCCCAAGAGCACTCATTCTAAAAGATCCAGAAAGAAGTTGCCAAGCTTCTTATGGCCTGGTCAGTCACATTTCTATTTGTCAAAGGTAGAATACAAAACCAGGCCAGATTTAATAAGAGGAAAATTAGACCCCATCTCTTGATGTGAGGGGCAGCATGCCTGTACGGGGAGAGAAAGAATTGATGGTGTCCATTTTTGGATATTATTGCCACATGAACTTGAAGAACTTTTTATAATTTTTAAAGGTGATAATTCACATTGGATAGTTAGCAGAGTGCCTGTCCTATAAAAATGTGTATATAATAACTGTTATTATTGTCCCAGATTAGAAACTTGGTCAAAAAACTAAAGTCCATGGCTTTGTATATCTGCTCTATATTTGAGTTAAAAATGTACATATTATCGGATCTTATCTTCACTATTCTATGAAATCTGTTTTGCAAAAATGTTAGAAAAGCTAACAATTACTGCTGTTAGATTCTGTAGTGACTAAAACACATTCTTAAGGTAATTATTAATGAGTTTACTGTTAGTCTCAATGATAATAAGGCTTCTCTTTTACCTAAAGGTGTTTTGCAGAAGTGGAGAGTTTAGCTTTGACTTTTCTGCCTATTAAATAAACATCTGCCACCTGTAGTCTATTGTCTTGCTGCATTTATCACAGATGAGTACAGCAAAAAAAAAAAGAAAATAAATTGCTTTAATATAATACTCTTTTCTCACACTTTGCCATAAAGTGCCACATTCCTTGAGTGCATCTTAGCTAGTGTGTAACTCTGAATTCCAGGTTATAAAAGCTTTTCATAATCTTTAGTCATTTAACACTACCTACATCTCATCTGATGGCTTTTCTTTTCAGTTTGTGCCAAAAGCAATATAATTTTTCAATTAGGAAGCAAACATACTTTTAAAAATGAGATGCTGTTTCTGACATACAAATTTTGTTCATGGGTACCAACAATATTCTAGGAAACCTTGTGTATAAAGATAATTATAAGTGAAAAGAACTGCTAAATGATCATCCAGGACACCAAAGAACAGTCTATTCTGTTGTGATAAAGACAAAAGAATACAGTCAATTACAAAACTATGTTTATTCTGCTGTGCAAGGCCCCCAGAAGGCACTGAGAAAAAATTTTTAGAAATCAGTACACAATAATATCAACCAGTGTTGAAGGAGGGTGTAGAGCAGAATCTAAGGAAATCTATGATTTAATTTAACTTAATATTTTTATTTTTTTTTACTGTTTATTTATTATTTATTTATTTTCTTATTAGTCATCCATTTTATACACATCAGTGTATACATGTCAATCCCAATCTCCCAGTTCATCACACCACAACCCCCACCACCCCGCCACTTTCCCCACTTGGTGTCCATACGTTTGTTCTCTACATCTGTGTCTCAATTTCTGCTCTGCAAACCAGTTCATCTGTACCATTTTCTAGGTTCCACATATATGCGTTAATATACGATATTTGTTTTTCTCCTTCTGACTTACTTCACTCTGTATGACAGTCTCTAGATGCATCCACGTCTCTACAAATGACCCAATTTCGTTCCTTTTTATGGCTGAGTAATATTCCATTGTATATATGTATCACAACTTCTTTATCCATTTGTCTGTCAATAGGCATTTAGGTTGCTTCCATGACCTGGCTATTGTAAATAGTGCTGCAATGAACATTGGGGTGCATGTGTCTTTTTGAATTATACTTTTCTCTGGGTATATGCCCAGTAGTGGGTTTGCTGGGTCATATGGTAATTCTATTTTTAGTTTTTTAAGGAACCTCCATACTGTTCTCCATAGCGGCTGTATCAATTTACATTCCCACCAACAGTGCAAGAGTGTTCCCTTTCCTCCTCACCCTCTCTAGCATTTGTTGTTTGTACATTTTCTGATGATGCCCATTCTAACTGGTGTGAGGTGATACCTCATTGTAGTTTTGATTTGCATTTCTCTAATAATTAGTGATGTTGAGAAGCTTTTCATGTGCTTCTTGGCCATCTGTATATCTTCTATGGAGGAATGTCTATTTAGGTCTTCTGCCCATTTTTGGACTGGGTTGTTTGTTTTTTTTAATATTGAGCTGCATGAGCTGTTTGTATATTTTGGAGATTAATCCTTTATCCGATGATACATTTGCAAACATTTTCTCCCATTCTGAGGGCTGTCTTTTTGTCTTGTTTATGGTTTCCTTTGCGGTGCAAAAGCTTTTAAGTTTCATTAGTCCCATTTGTTTATTTTTGTTTTTATTTCCATTACTCTAGGAGGTGGATCAAAAAATATCTTGCTGTGATTTCTGTCAAAGAGTGTTCTGCCTATATTTCCTCTAAGAGTTTTATAGTGCCCAGTCTTATTTAGGTCTTTAATCCATTTTGAGTTTATTTTTGTGTAGGGTGTTAGGGAGTGTTCCAATTTCATTTTTTTACATGTAGCTGTCCAGTTTTCCCAGCACCACTTATTGAAGAGACTGTCTTTTCTCCATTGTATATCCTTGCCTCCTTTGTCATAGATTAGTTGACCATAGGTGTGTGGGTTTATCTCTGGGCTTTCTATCTTGTTCCATTGATCTATGTTTCTGTTTTTGTGCCAGTACCATATTGTCTTGATTACTGTAGCTTTGTAGTATAGTCTGAAGTCAGGGAGTCTGACTCCAGACTCCATTTTTTTTCCCTCAAGACTGCTTTGGCTATTTGGGGTCTTTTGTGTCTCCATACAAATTTTAAGATTTTTTGTTCTAGTTCTGTAAAAAATGTCCTTGGTAATTTGATAGGGATTGCATTGAATCTGTAGATTGCTTTGGGTAGTATACTCATTTTCACAATATTGATTCTTCCAATCTAAGAACATTGTATATCTCTCCATCTGGTGGTATCATCTTTAATTTCTTTCATCAGTGTCTTATAGTTTTCTGCATACAGGTCTTTTGTCTCCTTAGGTAGGTTTATTCCTAGGTATTTTATTCTTTTTGTTGCAGTGGTAAATGGGAGGGTTTCCTTAATTTCTCTTTCAGATTTTTCATCATTAGCATATAGGAATGCTAGAGATTTCTGTGCATTAATTTTGTATCCTGCAACTTTACCAAATTCATTGATAAGCTCTAGTAGTTTTCTGGTAACATATTTAGGATTCTCTTAGTATCATGTCATCTGCAAACAGTGACAGTTTTACTTCTTCTTTTCCAGTTTGTATTCCTTTTATTTCTTTCTCTTCTCTGATTGTTGTGGCTAGGACTTCCAAAAGTATGTTGAATAATAGTTGAGAGAGTGGATATCCTTGTCTTGTTCCTGATCTTGGAGGAAATGCTTTCAGTTTTTAAACACTGAGAATGATGTTTGCTGTGGGTTTGTCATATATGACCTTTATTACACTGAGTTAGGTTCCCTCTATGCCCACTTTCTGGAGAGTTCTTTTTATCATAAATGGGTGTTGAATTTTTTCAAAAGCTTTTTCTGCATCTATTGAGATGATCATATGGTTTTTATTCTTCAATTTGTTAATATGGTGTATCACATTGATTGATTTGCGTATATAGAAGAATCCTTGCGTCTCTGGGAAAAATCCCACTTGATCAAGGTGTATGATCCTTTTAATATGTTGTTGAATTCTGTTTGCTAGTATTTTGTTGAGGATTTTTGCATCCGTATTCATCAGTGATATTGGTCTGTAATTTTCCTTTTTGTAGTATCTTTGTCAGGTTTTGGTATCAGGGTGATGGTGGGCTTATAGAATGAGTTTGGGAGTGTTCCTTCCTCTGCAATTTTTTGGATGAGTTTGAGAAGGATGAGTGTTAGCTCTTCCCTAAATGTTTGATAGAATTCACCTGTGAAGCCATCTGGTCCTGGACTTTTGTTTATTGGAAGATTTTTAATAACAGTTTCAACTTCATTACTTTTGATTGGTTGTTCATATTTTCTAATTCTTCCTGGTTCAATCTTGGAAGATTATACCTTTCTAAGAATTTGTCCATTTCTTCCAGGTTGTCCATTTTATTGGCATAGAGTTGCTTTTAGTAGTCTCTTAGGATGCTTTGTATTTCTGCAGTGTCTGTTGTAACTTCTTTTTCATTTCTAATTTTATTGATTTGAGTCCTCTCCCTCTTTTTCTTGATCAGTCTGGCTAATGACTTATCACTTTTGTTTATCTTCTTAAAGAACCAGCTTTTAATTTTACTGATCTTTGTAACTGTTTCCTTTGTTTCTATTTCACTTATTTCTGCTCTCATGTTTATGATTTCTTTCCTTCTGTTATCTTTGGGTTTTGTTTGTTCTTCTTTCTCTAGTTCCTTTAGGTGTAAGGTTAGATTGTTTGAGATTTTTCTTGTTTCTTGATGTAGGCTTGTATAGCAATAAACTTCCCTCTTAGAACTGCTTTTGCTGCATCCCATAGGTTTTGGATCATTGTGTTTTCCTTCTTATTTGTCTCTAGCTATTTTTTGATTTCCTCCTTGATTTCTTTGATGATTTCTTGGTTATTTAGTAACGTATTGTTTAGCCTCCATGTGTTTGTGTTTTTCACGTTTTTTTCCCCTGTAATTGATATCTAATCTCATAGTGTTGTGGTCACAAAAGATGTCTGATATGATTTCAGTTTTCTTAAATTTACTGAGGCTTGATTTGTGACCCAAGATGTGATCTATCCTGGAGATTGTTCCATGCACACTTGAGAAGAAAGTGTAATCTGCTGTTTTTGGATGGAATGACCTATAAATATCAATTAAATCTATCTGGTCTATTGTGTCATTTAAAGCTTGTTTTTCCTTATTAATTTTCTGTTTGGATGATCTGTCCATTGGTGTAAGTGAGGTGTTAAAGTCCCCCACTATTATTGTGATACTGTTGATTTCCTTTTTTAGAGCTGTTATCAGTTGCCTTATGTATTGAGGTGCTCCTATGATGGGTGCATATATATTTACAATTGTTATATATTCTTCTTGGATTGATCCCTTGATCATTACATAGTGTCTTTCCTTGTCTCTTGTAACATTTTTTATTTTAAAGCCTATTTTATCTAATATGAGTATTACTACTCCAGCTTTCTTTTGATTTCCATTTGCATGGAATATCTTTTTGCATTCCCTCACTTTCAGTCTGTATGTGTCCCTAGGTCTGAAGTGGGTCTCTTGTAGACAGCATATATATGGGTCTTGTTTTTGTATCCATTTACCAAGCCTGTGTCTTTTGGTTGGAGCATTTAATCCATTCACATTTAAGGTAATTATCGATATGTATGCTCCTTTCACCATTTTTAATTGTTTTGGGTTTGTTTTTGTAGGTGCTTTTCTTCTCTTGTTTCCAACTTACAGAAGTTCCTTTAGCCTTTGTTGTAAAGCTGGTTTGGTGGTGCTGAATTCTCTTAGCTTTTGCTTGTCTGTAAACCTTTTGATTTCTCCATCGAATCTGAGTGAGATCCTTGCTGGGTAGAGTAATCTTTGTTGTGGGTTTTTCCCTTTCATCACTTTAAGTATATCATGCCACTCCCTTGTGGCTTGTAGAGTTTCTGCTGAGAAATCAGCTGTTAACCTTATGGGAGTCCCTTTGTATGTTATTTGTCATTTTTTCCTTGCTGCTTTCAATAATTTTTCTTTGTCTTTAAGCTTTGCCAATTTGATTACTATGTTTCTCGGCATGTTTCTCCTTGGTTTATCCTGTATGGGACTCTGTACTTCCTGGACTTGAGTGGCTATTTCCTTTCCCATGTTAGAGAAATTTTTGACTACAATCTCTTCAAATATTTTCTCTGATACTTTCTCTCTCTCTTCTCCTTCTGGGACCCCTATAATGCAAATGTTGTTGCATTTAATATTGT
Source organism: Aethalodelphis obliquidens (assembly GCF_003676395.1). Classification (NCBI taxonomy): domain Eukaryota; kingdom Metazoa; phylum Chordata; class Mammalia; order Artiodactyla; family Delphinidae; genus Aethalodelphis; species Aethalodelphis obliquidens. The sequence goes on from NW_020837945.1 coordinate 35,081,087, forward strand.
CCCAGAGGTCTCTTAGGCTGTCTTCATATAAATTCAGACTCTACATTCTTAAAATTAATTTTTATTGGAGTATGGTTGCTTTACAATGTTGTGTTAGCCTCCACTGCACAATAGAATGGATCAGCCATATAGATACAGATATCCCCTCCCTTTTGGACTTCCCTCCTATTTAGTTTACCACAGTGCATTAGGTAGAGGTCCCTGTGCTATACAGCATGTTCCTATCAGTTGTCTATTTTATACATTGTATCAATAATGTATATGTGTCAATCCCAGTCTCCCAATTTCTCCCACCCCACCTCTTTCCCCCTTGGTATCCATACATTTGTTTTCTTCGTCTGTGTCTCTATTTCTGCTTTGCAAATAAGCTAATCTGTATCATTTTTCTAGATTCCACCTATATGCGTTATTATACGATATTTGCTTTTCTCTTTCTGACTCACTTCACTCTGTATAAAACTCTCTAGGTCCATCCACGTCTCCTACAAATAACCTAATTTCGTTCCTTTTTATGGCTGAGTAATATTCCATTGCATATATATACCACATCTTCTTTATCCATTCCTCTGCTGATGGACATTTAGGTTGCTTCCATGTCCTGGCTATTGTAAACAGTGCTGCAATGAACATAGGGGTGCATGTGTCTTTTTGAATCATGGTTTTCTCTGGGTATATGTCCAGGAGTGGGATTGTTGGGTCATATGGTAGTTGTATTTTTAGTTTTTTAAGGAACCTCCATACTGTTCTCCATAGTGGCTGTATCAATTTACATTCCCACCAACAATATATGAGGGTTCCCTTTTCTCCACACCCTCACTAGCATTTATTGTTTGTAGATTTTTAATGATGGCCATTCTGACTGGTGTGAGGTGATACCTCATTATGGTTTTGATTTGCATTTAAAATTCTACATTTTGAATAATAACTTCTATTGCTTCTCATTTAAATCTGAAATGTATACCCCACCACATGAAAGATTAATATGCCACAATGTGGCATTTATTTAACTTTTATTCAGCAATTACAGAGTGCTAAACATCAGGAATGAAAAAGTAACTAAGACTTGTTTTCTGCTCTCAACATGTCTCGAGAGGGAGAAAGGTATATAAATAGATCAAACACAATATGAAGTGATATGCTATTTCTGTGAAACAAACATCTAACAGTGTAGGGTTTGGTGGGAATGGTGACAGCTGAGCTGGACTAAAATTTAGAGGAAAACCCCATGGCATTTCTCAAAAAACTGGATGGAGGCCTGCAAAAGACTGAGTTGGGTTCAACCAGTTTACAGTTTTCTAGAACAATAAAATTACAGAACAACAGGGGAAAAAAGTTGATGATATGGAAGGAAGTGTAATTTTACTGGCATCAAAGTACCTAGTTAAGGAGGTGAACAGAAAAAAGCTGCTGATAGGAATAAAATAGAGGGGCCCAGGGAACAGAAATCCACATAAGAACAAAGAAAGGTCCAATGGGAATTAGAGAGAGAGAGAGAGCATGAAAAAAAGGTGGTATGATTTGGTTGCAGAGTGAGGTTATTTGAATGCAGATTGTGGTTGAATGAGTAATTCAAGTCATTGCTACAGGAGTGGGGAATTTCAGAGGTGTTGAGGTGAGGTCACAAGAATTAAGGAAGGTAATTGAAAGATTAGGGTACTGGCTGGGTCTTACAGATATTGAAGTAATTCAGGACCATGACACAACATGGAGTGGGAAGAAAATGAATGATTCTGGTACTAAGGTCCCCAGTATGTAAAAAGAACGGAGATTTTTAGCTGAGGAGAAGAGGGTGTTTTTGTCAGATGTCATCCACCTTCACGTAGCAGTGATTTTGACATAATCATGACTAGGTAATGGCTCAGAAGTGTTGTTGAAAAGCAAGAATGGTGCTCTCTTCATCTAACAACCCTGAAATGAGTGGACTCTCTGAGAATGTCTTCCAACTGAGAGCATTATATGGGAAATTGTATCCTCAGGAAAAGCCAAGTTTCTGTTAGGCAGGAATGTAATAGGAAGCCACTGAGGATGACTGGTATTCCTTCTGGTATAGTTAAAAGGTTTGGAAGAGAAGAGAGCAGCAGATGGAGTCAGTCACATCAGGGAAGGATCTACACACAGTGGGAAGGAGACATGTAAGAGGGCAGATAGAGAAGGAGAAGGGTGTTTGTGAGGTAAAGTGGAATTAGCAGATTTCAAGGATTTAAAAATAATTAGACCCAGAAATCCCTTGGAAAATTAACCTTGGTAGATGTCCTGGGGCTTGGTTGTCTCTCCTATAGGTATTCCAAGTATAATGATCAGAATCCTTGATGAAAGAGTGAATGCACTAATCTCAGAAGTTTGGATTTTATTCTGTATGAAAAAAACAGGATTTTAATCAGAAGAATAAATGAAATAAAGGAGAAAGACCGATTGAAGGAAAATCAGTTAGAATAATCAGTAACAATAATTTAAATAAGAGAAGACAAAGACAATGATAGTTGAGGTGGAAAGGAGAGGCCAGATTTTACAGACGCTTTAGAAGTAGAATCAATAAGATATGTTCTTGGATATGGATAAGGGATTTGATATGGGCAGTTAGAGAGAAGTAGTAGTTGAGATTTACCTAGTTTCCAGATTAGGCATCTGAGTGGATGCCAGGCAAGAGGATTAACTGAGGATAACGGAGGAGGCAGTGCATATTTAGACTGGGTATTTAGGGCTGTCTTTTTTATGCTTCCTCAATATCCATTGTCTCTTATCTAAAACAGTTCCATATATTCCTTGAAGAAGGATTCTGCCTCCTTTTTATAGTCCATGTTTTAAATGTAGCCAACTCCACTGCCAGTACCAGAGATGGCCAATTGCAATATGGAATATTCTTGCCCATACTGATAGAACTTTTAGTAAGGGAGAACCTCTCTTTGGGCTCTGAGTTGCTGAGAAGAAATGATGTAAAACTAAATCTGCTGGTCACCCTAATGAATGGATCCAGAACCAAAGACAGCTGAGATCTGAGATGGGAAAAGCAGGAGAGTATGATAAAATTTTTCTGAGATCCTAAATGCAATTATTTCTGAAGCTGATGAATCCTTAGAGTTTTCTGAAAAACAGACACAACATTTTCTCTTCCCTTCCCTTTCCTCTTCTCTTCTTTCTTCTTAAAATTGCCATTTTTTCCCCTTCTTGCTATGTTAATAACACAGAGTCTTGACTAATATAGTTGAGGAGGGAGTATAGGGGCAGATAATTTTTCATTAGAAATGTTAAATTGGAGGTGCCTGTACTAAACCTAATAGAGACGGTTAGTGGGCAATTACAACTAAAGAGTCTGAAGCTCAGGAGAGAAGTCAGGGTCAGAGATAAAATAAAAATATATATATAAAAGATTTTGAAGTCATGGATACAGAAAGTTTACCCAGGATGTACAGAGAAAGCAAGAATAGGAACGTCCCTGGTGGCACAGTGGTTGGGAGTCCACCTGCCAATGCAGGGGACACAGGTTCGATCCCTTGTCCAAGAGGATCCCATATGTTACAGAGCAACTAAGCCCGTGCGCCACAACTACTGAGCCCATGCACCACAACTACTGAGCCTGAGTGCTGCAACTACTGAAGCCCACGTGCCTAGAGCCCATGCTCTACAACAAGAGAAGCCACCGCAATGAGAAGCCCACGCACCGCAATGAAGAGTAGCCCCCACTCACCACAACTAGAGAAAGCCAGCGTGCAGCAATGAAGACCCAATGCAGCCAAAAATAAAAATTTTAAAAAAAGAGAAGAAAGCAAGAATAGATGCAGCCCAAGAATAGGGTCTCACAAAACTCCACTATTTGGAGGTCAGGCCACAGGTCAGACAGAAGTGATACAGAAGGACTGGCCAGGGTGGTAGACAGTTGAGAAAATTCTGGACATAACTGGCGTGTGGGAAGAAAGTTTCCAAGACCAAAGCACTTCTGGAATCTAGAACAGTGCTACTCAAAGACTCCCTAGGGAAATTGTTTCTGGATAGTGACAACATGAACAGCTGTCCTAGAATATAAACCAACTAAGCACACTTTAGTTCAGCTAACTTTTGTTTTTGATTTCTTTTCATAACAAGACTTTGTCCATGTGAAGGAAGTGATTCATTGATTTGCATCCTGTCACAGGCTTCTTCTCAGACTCAACAATAGTTCTCCAATCGCACTTCGAGCAGCCTTGTTCTAACACTGATCCCTCTGCTGAGATCAGGTCAGTATATGATACATATCATTGGAAATACAAATAGATTTGAATCTGAATTATTGTATGGAATTTTAAACATGAATAATTGATAATAGGGAATGAAATAGACATATACAGATATGCGTCATTTAGAGATAAGGACTTAGGGACCCTTTGTAATGAAGGGATTTCCTGATTAATTTTGAAAAACAAAATTCTTAACAGTAAAATGCTTTTGCTTTAAAAAAAGTCTTACTTTGAACTATGATGTCCAAAACCTATCACTAGAGCTCTCTGTGGAAGCAGGAGAAGGGGTGGATCTGGAGACGCAGAGTGTGGTCTGCTCACAAACCTCTTCCCCTCTGTGCTACTCCTCAAGATTCCAAAGTGGAACCAGAGGATTCTACATTTCACAGCTTGATTTGAAAACCACTGGGGTTGACAGTAAAAAATGATTCACTTTGAATTCTATGTTGACTCTTGACTTTTGCATTTTCTGGTCCTGTGACCTGAAGAAATGCCACTTAAGCTTCTTGAGGCTCAGTTTTCTAATCTATAAAACTGGGACACAATAGCAATTTTAAGAAGTGCTTCTGATTATCTAGTTAGCTGATATGAGTGAATGTGCCTTGTGCAGTTTAAGGACTTGGTAAGAAAGGACCTCTCCAGTTCTCGCTACAATCCCCTCTGCTTCAGGGAGCTCTGGCTGCAGAAACCGTGGCCTCAAAGTTGGTGCTTGAATATCTCAAGTTCAGTCACTCCCTGAAACCTGGTTGTTCCTAGGCAAGTGAATGAGAAGAATGAAAAATAAGCACCATGTTCCAGTGAAGTGTTGTAACTATGAGCAGGGACTCACGTGTGAGGGGTCAGAGTCCATATGTGTTCACAGCAATGTCAAGGGTATCACTTAAACTTTCAGTCCCTGATTTTCACTGCAAGAGGACTAACATAAAAGAAGGTAAACTCTTTTTTTTTTTCCTTTTAGAGATTTTATTTAGAATTCTAGACCTTTCAACAATCTTTTTGAGTCTCCTTTATGTTTTTTCTTTTCTTGATTTCTATCTCCCTTCAGTATCCTGTTTTTCCTTATCATTTGCTTCCTCACTCCACTTGTTGAACTTGTATTTGGAGGGGGATTGGTACTCATGAATGTGTATAGCATTTTTTATTTGAAACTTAGAAATTGTACACACATATTTCCTTACTTGTCATGTGTCCTTTTTGATGAAAAATGGCATTACCAAGTTTCCTTACTTCCCTCTTTCATTACCCTTTGCCCCAATCAACATTGAGTTTCAAAGGAAAAATCCCTTCAAATTTCAAAAATTGAAGATGTAACATCCTTAAGAAAACGTGAAAGAAATGACTTATCTTTTGAAGGCAATCTTCAAAGAAAAGTCGCAAAAGTGTATTTCAGTATTGACAACAATACTGAAGTAATAATTCTAAGAGTCATCATTAATTAAACACTTACTCTGTATTAAGCACTCTTCCAGGAACTCTTAATTCTCATAATACGCACATGAAGGTGATACCACTATTATCCTTGTTTTACTAATGAGCATATTAAGGCAGAGAAAGGTTGAGTAAGTTTCTCAGGGTCACACAGCTAGAATATAGGGAAATAGGATTTAAACCTAGGCCATCTGACTCCAGAGACCTGCTTTAACAGAATACTATCTTTTTTCTTTTAATAGATCTTTATTGGAGTATAATTGCTTCACAATACCGTGTTAGTTTCTGTTGCACAACAAAGCGAATCAGCCATATGTATACACACGTTCCCATATCCCCTCCCTCTTGAGCCTCCCTCCCACCCTCCCTATCCCACCCCTAGAGGTTGTCGCAAAGCACGGAGCCAATCTCCCTGTGCTAGGCTGCTGCTTCCCACAAGCCAACTATTTTACATTCGGTAGTGTATATATGTTGATACTGCTCTCATCTTGCCCCAGCTTCGCACTCCTACCCCATGCTACCTTGAAGTAAGTTTGTCAGATGATGAGTGCCTATTGCTCCCCTTTCCAGGATAAAGATCAAAAAGATAGTTAAGAAGAAAGCATTTGCACTAGTCTGACTCCTTGGTAAATTTGTGGAAGAGTATATAGAATAGATGGTGTCATTTTCATCAATTCATATACTCTTGGATCCCACACAGGAGAAGGCATTAGAGGACTCAACAGATTGTTCCCTAATCATCCAAATCCATGTAGTTTCTCATGAATAAAAGTTTGTAATCTTTTCAAACTACTTAGGGATTGGCAGCTGGGTACACTATTAATTCCTTTTGGAGCATGCCACTTAAGATGGACCTTAATGAATGTAGCATTTTATTTTTAATTAAAATACTTAGTTCAGGGAGTATTTATTAATAATTCTAACAGCAACAGATGGTCTGCTTATGTGCTGTAACAGTCTTTACCCAAAATCAGTCAAAATAATTAACAAAATGTAAATTATTAAACACTTAAATATGTATTATGTATCATTACCATTCCCATAACATATTCTAATCTTTAATGAGAAAAAACATGACAGTTAAACAATAATCTATAGAATACTGCATACCAAATGTTCAGAAAACTAGATTTTCTTGTTTTGTTATGTTAAAAATATTTGTGTTGGTAGCATTTTCTAGTATTCCTGCTGCCTAGAAGTGGAAGTAAAGCCAAAGCTAAATAAACAAAATTTTTCTTAGGTAAGAACGTCATATACAGTGCTTTATGAAAGAATTGCATCTAATATTGGACAAGAACCTGAAAGTCCAGGTCTGACATTGGATTTTTTGTTGGGACTCTGGGAAATGTTCTTATCCTGTCCACTCATCTGCGGTTTGATCCAGCTGCTCTGAACCTTAGTTTCTTTAAAGGGCTTGAGAATCTTTGGCATAAAACAGCCACTGGTGTACACAGGTTTTCTCTCTCTGTCTCCTTTACCCCTGGCTTCTCATCCCACACACTTTGTGTTGCCTCTGAATCTACCTTTATGACTCTTCGAATGAATGGTATTGTTTTTATTTTCCTCATGTTCTTGGGTCATCAAAGTGAGATGCAGTTTTGGAATCCCATATCTTTGTGATCTTTTAACTAAATAATGATACTTAAAATTACTTTGAGAACCAGAAGACAGAAAATTAGTTCATGGTTGGTGGTTTGGCAATGCTCCAACATGCACCAATTTGTAACATTTGTGATAATGTGGGTCTGTCTTGGAAATTATGGAAACCATGAGTTTCACAGCACAGATTCTGAAAATCATGCTTTGCTGTGGAAACAGTGTATGTATACACAGGGACTAAATAACCCCGTTTTAATTCAAGTAGTATTTAAGTTCAAATTTCAAAATTTAATTCAAGTATTTAAATTCAATATTTTAACTCAATTTATATTTAAATGCTATTCTTCCATTTTAATGGCAAAGGTGAAAGGTAACTTAAAGGTCATTCCAACTGTGTGACTTTGAATTTTGTCTTCTTGGACAATTTATTGAAATTTTCTAAGCCTTAGTTTCCTCACTTGTATACTTAGGATAGAAATAGTACCTACCTGATAGATTTGTTGAAACTATTAAGTGAAAATTCCTCGCCACAGTGACAGGATAGGATAAGAGACTATCTAATCTATCTTCCTTCTTTTGAAAACTGATGAAGAAACTAAGTTCCAGAAGGTTAATTGATTTTTCCTGGATCACCAAATAGTTAGAAATGCCAGAAGTAGAAATGATGTATCATGGATGCCAGGTCAGTGTTCATTTAATGACACTTATGATGTTTACTTGCTGGAAAAAGGACATTTATCTCTCAATTTTCAGGTCATAATTTGCTACTCACAGTCACATTTGTGTCCACAGGAAGAACAACATCAGTAAATTAGTTTTCGAGAGTGTAGATGCACATTTAAATTATTTGCTTTAAAATGTATCAAAAATTATTTTAAAAATATCTAATTAATAATTTTTTTCTGGTCAGTTCAAATATTTGCAAATATTTAATGGTAAATGATATTTTCATAAATTTAATTTTGCTCTTTACCTATTGTCAGTTTTTTCTTTTTAACTTAAGACTACCAAAGAATCACATAAACAGTTACTCTATGGGTTTTTTTTTTTTTTTTTTCCTTACGCGGGCCTCTAACTGCTGTGGCCTCTCCCGTTGTAGAACACAGGCTCTGGATGCGCAGGCTCAGCGGCCATGGTTCACAGGCCCAGCCGCTCCGTGGCATGTGGGATCTTCCCGGACCGGGGCACGAACCCGTGTCCCCTGCATCGGCAGGCGGACTCTCAACCACTGTGCCACCAGGGAAGCCCACTCTATGGGTTTTAACATCTTAACAATTTAGTACCCAAGTGAAACAAGTTTTCTTACAGTTTGACCAAATACATAAATCAGCAAAACCAATTGTGATACTTTATTATAAATGAACAATTCTTTGAATTTTTTAGTCATTGAAAACTTTTGTTTTGCCTTCTAGCAGCTGTCTTCTACAGGAACAGCTGCTAATACTTATATATAACATTTGTCAGGTTCTTTTACAAGCCATATAAACTACAAATGCTGCTTTAAGGGAAGTTTAAAACTGTACTTATATCTATATACCAAATGGTTAAATTACTTTGAAACTTTTTGGATAGATAGGTAACAATTCACCGAAGCAATTATTTTAAAATGTACTGAGCTACTTGTCTTTCATGTCTTTGTAGAATTTTCTTTTCTTTGTGAACCAAAATAATTTCTTCTATGACAGTTTAACCTAAACTGAGTTATTGAATTATGTAAATTGTTTAAAGATAAAGCATAGGCAGTTATATTTATTATCCAGTCTTTTTGACATTGGAGATTATGTACTTACCATTAAAGATGTCAATTTAGTAATGCTAATGCATTATTGGTGTACAGTGTGTTCCACCATTTTGTTCCCTTCCTTTCACCCGAGTAGAAACACCTACCGTCCCTTCAGGATGGCTGCTCCTGCCCTGGAACATAATCAGTCACTGCTTTCAAATGTCATCTGTGGAGGTCTTCAGGCTAGATAGTCCCTGCAGTGTTTGAAGGCAGCCCCTCAAACACTGCATTCCTTCTTAGGCTGCTCAGGACAGTTGCTAAGCTTTGCAAAGTGCAGGTGCAGTTGCCTTGGGGTATCTAGGGCAGCATTGTGTCTAGAGGGTTGCAGACATTAATTATCAGCCTCTTCTGCTGCACATGGTGGCAGGGAGGAGAACTGGGGATTAAGAAAGCCAGGTAGAACTTGAAGAGAAAAAATGAATTGTGCTCTCTCTGCATATTTAGCATTCTGTCAGCCTCCTGGTCAACAGATCCTGCAGAAGCCCTCTTCAAACCCCCAAGTAAAGCAAAGATGCAGATGCTCAGAGCTGGGCAATCAAAAATCTGAGAATTATCTCTAGGGTAGGAGTTTGGCTTCATTAACTATTGTCAAATACCTGCCTTCTTAAAATCTTTGTACTGCTTGAAGTTTTACATAAATGAGGCCATGGCTCTTAGGATCAGAAATAAGGAGAGGGAGAAAAGGAGGAAACTAAGATCAATATAAAGAGTTTAATCCTTTGACAGTGAAGGTCCCCTCCACCTACCATCTGATCAATTTTCTGAGAAATAGTTTATGCAGTTTTCATCATTTTCTGTAGGCTAGTTTTTACCAATCTAAACATGTTTTCTAAAGTGCAAAGTGTAATTTACTTGGTTCGAATTTAATTTAATATTTGTGTTAAAATACTCATACCTAGATTTTTTTTCCTCTTGCTCTTATCCATTAATTATTTTAAAATGACTTCATCTATTCCACTAACTCTTAACATGTAGATGTTGGTCTTTTAATTTTTCCTTTTTTATCTAATCATCTCATGACCTTTTTGACCTTTATTAGTTTTAGTAACATATTTGAAAACAAATTCGGGATTCAATTTTGCTTTCAACTCATAAAGGAACTGTGTGCTACATTTAAATGGCTCTTTACCTAAGGACCTTGATGTTTCCTAGCCATTCAATCCTCATATAAGATTTTACTTAACAGTCCCAAATTTCTGCATTGACTATATATCTTGACTATATATATATATATATATACACACATTTAAATATATATATGTACACATTTAAATATATATATATTTATATATTTTTTTAACTGACCTTTCTCTCCCTTAAAGTGTTTTTGTTTTTTTACATTCTTCAGACTGGATTTGATTCCCTACTGTGTGAGCAGAGAGACCCTAATCTGTCTGGATGCTGAGCAAGTTCTCTGCACATAGTTGATGGTGAAGACATGCTTGTTGGGTGAAAAAATGGGTCATCGGTAAACAGGGCACTTCAATACTTTCCAATTCTAATTCAAGTCAACAGAGGAAGGTAGAGATATAAAGTTCTCTTAATATAGAATTCAGTGAGAAGAATAACAATTATTTTCCAGGAACCCTAAAATAGTGGAGGGTTTGAAAATCCTAGTTGAGCACTTAAGCCAGTTATAAAAACCTTAGATTTTCAACCAGCTTTAACAATCCTAAAGAAAGTATGTCCCAGGAGATGAGAGTTAAGGATATTTACCAAAGCTGTTACTTTGAATTTACTGAATAAATCATTCTTCAAAAGTAGCCCGGAGATCTTTTTCTTAGCTACCAAATTTGCCTTCATTGTCTCATTGGGAACTAACTCACAGATGTGGGGATTGGCCTTGGATGGACGTCATATGACTTGGTAATTTTAAGCGTGTGATTGTGCTGTCCAGTGGTAATTATGCCATATGAGAGCCTGTCTGATAGGTTCTACACAAGCCAGGGAACACTGGATCCCAATTTCATATGTTAAGGGGAGGGGGTAGCAGCAATAGAATTCCTAAGGACATAAAGGCCAAAGGTTTGCCAGTCTGGAGGGCTATGGGTATCATATTGGTGGATTTTCCAGCTTGTAGCTATCATGGGGAAAAATTAATTAAATCCCTCTCAGAACTTACACATATGTAGGGTTTAGAAGTCTGCCAAATAAAGACCTCCTGTAAAGAAAGTTGGCAACTTATAGCTTAGTAAAATCAAGGGGTACCAACCACTCAGAGATAGCACAAGCACAGGTGAAACTGGGCCATTTAGGGTCTTATATAGACCACTGCCTTCATTGTAAACTATGATAAAAAGTATCATTCTCTAATACAAATATATTCAGAAAACTCATTGTAAAGATACTGTTTGTAGCCTATAAAAGCCAGTCTCTCTCTCTCTCTCTTTTTTTTTTTGGCAGTACGTGGGCCTCTCACTGCTGTGGCCTCTCCCATTGCGGAGCACAGGCTCCAGACGCACAGCCTCAGCGGCCATGGCTCATGGGCCCAGCCGCTCCGCGGCATGTGGGATCTTCCCGGACTAGGGCACGAACCCGTGTCCCCTGCATCGGCAGGCGGACTCTCAACCACCGCGCCACCAGGGAAGCCCCAGTCTCTCTTTTTTATTGCTAACAAAATCTTGTTTAAGATATTGTGTCTAGAGGCCTCTTGAATTGGGTAAAAATTGAGTCTGGCCCTGGTTTTGGGTGGGTGTCTGTCCTAGTTTTGGCCTGTGAAATATAAGAGGATGTTCACTAGAGGCTCCTGGGAAGGTTTATCTTCACTGATAAATCTTTTTTATCACCTGAGTATTGGGATGGTTTGTTATATACTAACAGATAACCGGAATAGGGACCGATAATAAATAAAAGAATGTTATATCCCTGGCAAAATATTTCTACAATTTTGAGAAAACTTGAAAAGGGAAAATACTTAAATTCAGTTGGAAAGGTCAATTTTGGTCTATCATCTGGTTCTCTTTATATATGAATTCATTCAAAAGAAACACCATATATCTACACTACATGGATGAAAGGCTGTTCAACATGTGTTGGTGGGATGTGCAGAGCCCCAGTTTATCTCTTGTCTATGTCCAGTGGATTTAGACAGGTTTGCCTCCTGATTTTAGAATATTCCTTCTTTCTGTAGTTCTAATCAGTGATGCAACCAGCAACTTGAACATCACTATAAAGATTTCCTTTTCCTCCTCCAGAAAGTTCTTGCCCTTGAGCAGGATTCAGTAGAAGCCTGCAATATTTGAAGCAGTCACCTAGCAGTTGTTTAATGTGGATGACTATGCCCTGCAGGCATATACAGAAGGAGATGGAGCAGGTTGTCAATTATTTCTGCACTCAGGGCTATGGACTAACAATATGCTTGAGTGAGGCAGAGGTTACACATCAGCTGCAACCCCACAGGCAATCCAAATCTGCCATTAGTGGTGAGGAAATGAGAGTTTCAACAAGGTTGGGTTTCCTTGGTAGTGAGTTCCTAGTGAGGCAAACTTGGACCAGGATATAACAGCTCTTGTTAAGTCAGTGCATCAGCTAGAAAATGAACAGGGTAAGGTATGGCAGCAGCATGTCATCAAATTATAGTTCAAATTCCAAGGTCTATGTGTTGTCAGGCCTTTACGACTCTGACACCTGCATCTTACTGACAGCACATGCAATCTGAGATTTCTTGCACCTGTTGCTTTCCTTGGAACAAAAATGTGGCATAAATTTACCTTATTGCAAATCCATAATACTGCCATTTTGTGAGGTTTAAACCATGGAAATACAGAATGGAGTGATTAGGGCATCTAATGAAAAGTCCCAGGATCAGACTTTGGTGATTAGGGTAGTCAATGGTGAACACATTTTTTTTTTAGTTATAGAATGAGGTGGTGAAGACATCAGCCATAGATGTTCTGTGGGAACCGCTGGTAGCAGGGACACTCATCTAAGAAATTTTGAGGTTAAATTAGTTCCAGGGCAACAAATAACAAAGCAGTCCACAAGGCAAAAGCCATTTTTCATAAAAATCATTCATTTATCTAATCAAATGAAATCTCCTCTTCACTGAGAATGTTGTGCTCCTCTACAGCAGGCTATGGGGTGGTCTGTCCTGTTATTCAGGTGTTTCTTCTGATCCTTCCCATGTCAGATGCAGAAAAATTAGGGATATTTTGTGGATAGATCTGATGAAGTGATAAATACAGGTCTTTCTACTTTTAGATCTTCTGAACTATTTATCATTCCTCCCCTTCTTGACTTTGAACTTGGGTTTGGGCTCTTAGCCATGGTCCTACCAAGGTTTTAACTTCTTTGTCACTCCTTTCTCTCTACCTCTTCTGCCCTTTCCCTTAGTATCCTTAAAGCAAATTTTAACTAACTTTGGAATTTGGGAAGTAGATGAGAGGAAACTGTCCCTGGCAGATTGCTTTTCTTCCGAATTTCTCATTTGGAGGACCATGGAACAAAAAGTAATTAAGGAAACAAAATCACAAAAATACATTAAAACATTGTTTTCCTGCTTTATTAAATATAGGGGTGCTGGGCTGCACCCCACAGGCCTGCAAGCTTTATAATTGCACAGCCTTGAGTCCAAAGAAAGAGCCCAGAGACAGTGACAAAGACATCAATGGTTTATTGGATAGGAGATCTTACATGTCTGAAGCAAAAGGTCCTGGAGTGACACCCCACTGTGTACAGCAGAAGGCTGACAGGACAAGGCAACAAACTTCCCTGTTGCGGGGAGAAAGAGTCTGCCATTTATAGGGGGAATTGATGTCAGGTGAGCTCACCAGTTACAAGGGAAACCAACAACAGGGGCATGTCCCTCATAGCCCTCAGGTTTAGGACCATGATGAGGGCAAATGTTTCCCTGTAATAAACTAGCAGGTGGAGCCTTTCTGGCCTAAGGATAAGAATAATCACTAGCTGGGGCAGGGGCCAAGCATGTTCATGTGAATGTGAATAGGGTGTAGGTGGAGCAGGGACTGGTTGAGCAGGGGATGTACAAAGAGCAAGAGAAGAGCCATCTTGAGTGGCCTGACCATACAGGTGGTAAATCCACTTTTGGTTTTGAGTCTTTTAATCTTTTAGCTACATTCTCACTATTTTCCTTTATGTCTGTTTCCTATTTCTTTTTTTTTAGATGGTGGGGGTGGGAGTTTATTAATTAATTAATTAATTTTTGCTGTATTGGGTCTTCGTTTCTGTGCGAGGGCTTTCTCTAGTTGCGGCAAGCGGGGGCCACTCTTCATCGCGGTGCGCGGGCCTCTCACTATCGCGGCCCCTCCCTCTGCGGAGCACAGGCTCCAGACGCGCAGGCTCAGTACCTGTGGCTCACGGGCCCAGTCGCTCCGCGGCATGCGGGATTCCCCCAGACCAGGGCTCGAACCCATGTCCCCTGCACTAGCAGGCAGAATCTCAACCACTGCGCCACCAGGGAAGCCCCTGTTTCCTATTTCTGAATAAGGACCTAACTGACTCATACTCTGTGGGGTGTGTATTAGTCAGGATTCTCCAGAAAAATAGAACCAACAGGAGATATAGAGAGATAGATATCTATTTACCTACTTACCTGGAAAGAGATTTATTATAATGCATTGGGCGCCACGATTATGAAGGTTTACAAGTCCCATGGACTGACATCTGTAAGCTGGAGACTCAGGAAAGTTGGTGGTGTAGTTCAGTTTCAGGGCCTGAGAGCTAGAGAACTGTTGGGTAGATTCCAGTAGGACTATGGAGGCTTGAGCACCAGCAGCACTGAGGATAGGGGAAGATCAATTTCTCAGCTTAACAGTCAGGCAGAGTGAATTCACCCTTCCTCTGGCTTTTTGTTCTATTCAGGCGCTACATCGATGAGGGCCATCTGCTTTACTCAGATAACCAATTCAAATGGTAATCTCTTCAAGAAACATGCTCACAGACATACCAAAAATAATCTTTAACCAAATATCTAGACATCCCATGGCCCAGTTAACACATAAAATTAAACGTCACAGGGTGTGACTGAGTCTTGTTCCCTGTCACTTAGCTTTGTTCTTCACTATTAATCAGAAAACTAAATCAGTAAACATTTTGACCTTTTTTTGTTTTTTTTTGGTAGAGGACTCTGATGGTCAGTTTTATGTGTCACCTTGAGTACGCTACAGTCCAGTCTGTAGTTATTTAATCAAAGAATTAATCAAGATATTAGTGTGAAAGTATTTTGTAGATGTGATTGAAGCCCATAATTAGTTGACTTTAAGTAAGGAAGATTATCAAGGACTGGGTAGGCCTGATTGAATCAGGTGAAAGGTCTTAAGAGCAGAACTGAGGCCTGATTGAATCAGGTGAAACGTCTTAAGAGCAGAACTGAGGCCTGATTGAATCGGGTGAAAGGTCTTAGAGCAGAACTGATGCTTCCCTGAAGAAGAAGAAATTCGACCTGTGAACAAACAGCTTCTGTTTGTGCTTGAGAGTTTCCAGCCTGTCCTTCCTGAGGACCTGCCCTCCAGATTTCAGAGTTGCCTCGCCAGTCGCCACAATCATGTAAGTCAATTCCTTTCAACAAATCTCTTAATATATAGCTCCTGCTGGTTCTGTTTCTCTGGTTGAACGCTGACCGGTACAGGGAAAAAGGAGTTGATGGGTGACGATGGTGTTGTCTTCCTGTGAAAAAATGTTTGTGTCTTAAATGCCTTCAAGCAGGCTTTGGGTGTTCGCCTTGTAGGTTATGCGCTGTACGATTCTCAGTAGTGCCATTCATATATATTATGCTGTAAATGCCACTTCCTGGGGGTTTTCAGTGTGATAGCCTTGGATTCAGTGCTTTCTATGAAGTGGTGAAAATGTGGGAATTTGAATCACTATAAATGTCAGTTCTCTTGGGCTTTCGACACTTGATGCTGGTTGGATGCTCCTCCACCTCTGCATGAAAGCAGCCCACGAGTCACCCAGGTCTGAGGGAATATTATTGAATCTACCTGTTGGAGAAACTGTAGCAGATAAAGGATGGGCCTTGCCTGTGAAGAATTGTTGTCATTTGAGTTACATAGTTGTGTTCCTAAAAGCGTGATATCTTTCAGATAGAGGCCCTAGAGTATGGAAGAGGGGTACTGGAAATTGGGTTTCTAATTCTGGCATTGGAATATAGCATAAGTGAGGTTGTACTGAAGGATTGGTGGTCTGATCACAAATCTAACCATTGCCAAGGAGCCTTGTACTTTCCAGAGCCTCTGAGAGTTACTGTTCCCTTAGAGTTGAAGCACTGCGTTTACTGAGTAGAATATAAGACTGTTTATCCAACAATTTCCTTGTATTTGCAACTTTTTCTTTTCCTATATTTCTTCCTCACTTTCTGATTTTTGTAGTTTCACGTAAATGATTCAGCAAAGAACTCACAATTCTGATAAATTATTCTGATAAAAATGGGATCGATTGGCTTGTTTTAAAGTTTCTATATCTTTGTCAGGTCATCAAAGGAAGTTTTAGTTAAGATGTTTAAATAATACATCAGAGTACCCAATAACATAACATAATCTGGAAGCACTGAACTAGTCAAAATAGCTGTAGAAAAATATCTAGCTTTTACATTCTACCAACAAATGTCAGTGTTGCAGTGTCAGATCACCCAGCACCACATGTGACCCCATGGTATGCTGTCTTTTTAAAAAGCATGCTCTGTTTCACTATCCCCAGTCCTTTTCTCCATCTGCCTGCTGACCCATGTGGCTGTCTTAACATCCCCCTCAGTGGAAGCCTCATACCTGCTTGGCCAGCAGAAAGTAACACGATGACAGCAGTTTCTATGGGACTGCAGAGGAGGGGATGGGAAACCTTGGATGCCCTGTCTTTTTCTGGACAGCTAAAATTAAGATAGAGGACAGCTCCGGGAAAAGCCATGCCCTGGAATTTTCAATTGGTGCACAGCAGTTTAGAGAGTGGGTGAATTAATGGGCATTCTCTTTCAGGGCAGTTTCCCTTCTGGAAGAAGGGGCAATTTGTTTTAGGGTCACATGCTGGGCAACTATCTGCATAAGAAACCCAAATAGTTTCTGAGCACAAGCGATTCACTGATTCACCGTGGAATCTTGAGACCATTTTCTCAGGAAGTTGAGTTTGCAATGAATCAGTCTGTCAACAAACTGATCAAGATTGTGTTCACCCTAGTAGTCACCGAAAGTGTGTTCTGGGGGGTAATTGCTTCCTTTGAGAGTATACGAGGTTATTTATGGGCTAATTTTCATCTGCATTTCTTCCACTTTCCTGACATGACATTTAACTAGTGTAATTTCTTCAAAAGATCATGTAGGCAGTTGTTAAGAGAACCCAGTGCCTGTTTACTGAATTATCTATCACCTGAAACAAAATAACATTTTTTTAAAAAGCAGCAAAAATTTTAGTTTTATCTCTCTCTCATCCCACCTCCCCAAAATGACCTTTGCTTTACATTAAGTGGAGAGTGAGAGAAATAATTTTCTAATAAAAAAAGGAAATCACTCATCTTTTGAAAATCAGCTTAGGCTCAGTGGACTCTAATTATTGAGTACATATGACTGCCAAAAAAACATCTGGGGGAGTATCACTGATGTAATTAAATGCATTGATAGTTTTTGAAAATAATTAAATAGCCACATAATTTATCTGATATACACGTGTTATGAACCAAACTTGGGTCGGCTTGCCCACACGCAATAAAGCCAATCCACTGACACTGGGTTGTGGTGAAGGAAAGTGAGGTTTTTATTGCAGGGCACCAGGCAAGGGGTCCAGGCAGCTAGTGCTTAAAAGGCTTGAACTCCCTGAAGGCTTTCAGGGAAAGGTTTTTAAAAACAGGGTGAGGGGCTTCCCCGGTGGCGCAGTGGTTGGGAGTCCGCCTGCCGATTCAGGGGACGCGGGTTCGTGTCCCGCTCCGGGAGGATCCCACATGCCGCGGAGCGGCTGGGTCCGTGGGCCAGGGCCGCTGGGCCTGCGCGTCCGGAGCCTGTGCTCCGCGGCGGGAGAGGCCGCAGCGGTGGGAGTCCCGCGTGCCGCAAAAAAAAAAAAAAAACAAATAAACAACAACAGGGTGAGGGGGCTTCCCTGGTGGTGCAGTGGTTAAGAATCTGCCAGCCAATGCAGGGGACATGGGTTCGAGCCCTGGTCCAGGAAGATCCCACGTGCCACGGAGCAACTAAGTCCGTGCACCACAACTACAGAGCCCAAGTGCCACAGTTACTGAAGCCCGTGCGCCTAGAGCCCGTGCTCTGCAACAGGAGCCACTGCAATGAGAAGCCCCCGCACCGCAACTAGAGAAAGCCCACGCGCAGCGACGAAGACCCAACGCAGCCAAACATAAATAAATAAATTAATTAAAAACACAACACAAAACAGGGTGAGGGAAGGGGGTTGTGGGGTGTGTGATCACCACATGGACATTCTGATTCGTTGATGGTGAGGTAATTGGAAGTCAGTATCATTAACCTTCTGATTCCAACTGGCCTGGGGTCTACCTGTTGTGGGCAGCATACAGTTAACTTCTTCCACCTGGTGGGAGTTTCAGTATCTGCAAAACAGCTCAGAATATAATCTATAGCCCTTCAGGAGGAGCTAAATGTCCTTGACTTTGTTTAATGGCAAAACTATTGTTATTTTGTCTTGCTTGACTGTTTTACTTTGTTTCTGATTTTCTCACTTCTCTGATTAAATTTTTTTTTTTTTTTGCGGTACGCGGGCCTCTCACTGTTGTGGCCTCTCCCGTTGCAGAGCACAGACTCCAGACACGCAGGCTCTGCGGCCATGGCTCATTGGCCCAGCCGCTCCGCGTCATGTGGCATCTTCCCAGACCGGGGCACGAACCCGTGTCCCCTGCATTGGCAGGTGGACTCCCAACCACTGCGCCACCAGGGAAGCCCTTTTTTAAAAATTTTATTTATTTTTGGCTATGTTGGGTCTTCCTTGCGGTGCGCGGGCTTCTCATTGCGGTGGCTTCTCTTGTTACAGAGCATGGGCTCTAGGTGCACGGGCTTCAGTAGTTGTGGCACGTGGGCTCAGTAGTTGTGGCTCTTGGGCTCTAGAGTGCAGCCTCAGTAGCTGTGGTGCACGGGCTTAATTGCTCCGCAGCATGTGTGATCTCCCTGGACCAGGGCTCGAACCCGTGTCCCCTGCATTAGCAGGCGGATTCTTAACCACTGTGCCACCAGGGAAGTCCTCTGATTAAATTTTTTTTGATGAAAGTTTTTCTACAGACAAAAGGCAGACAGAGGACATTGGGGGTGGGGTAGGGGCTCTGTTCTGGGAAGGCCCCAAAGGCCCTGCTCAGTTACACACGTTTAAGGCTAAATTGTATTAAAGTCAGTAGACATTTCCCACAAACATACATGTGGCTGCCGAATTTTATTTTGAGGTTTGAAATTTATTAGAACCCCAGATTGACATTAAAAGTCTCCTGTGTCGTAAGAGCAAAGTTTGTCTTAAAGCTCTGTGAACTGAAATCATCAAGTTTCACGTAGCTTTAAAATTTTACACAGTAACGCTTGTGGTAAGATGAAAGCTGTGTTCCGTGACAGCCTCTGTGGCATTGTGTCTCCAGTGCTCCACTTCTAACATTTCAGCTTGGTAACTTCTGTGCCTCTGTAGGGAACTCAGGAAATCTGCCTGATGGAACACTTTAGGAGGCCCAGCTCCAGGTTAACTGATCAGAAAATGCTTATAGATCTTGCCAAGGCATCAATTAACTTTTGAAATGCTCATTCTGTCAAAAAAGAAATTGTCATAATAATAGAGAAGACAGTTCGTCTATGTTCCTGTCTCAGAAAGTTTATTTTTTCACTGATGACCCGAAGACCATTCCTAAAAAATGGAGCTGGTCAAAGGCAATCAAGGGCACCTCATTATTTGGGGGGGAATTCAAACTTTAAGGCAGCTGACTACTCTGTTCAATAATAGCAATCTTTTTAATCACAGTTAGGTCGATAGTGAAATATTTATTGCAATGTTTCCAGAATGATTTGAAGCCAGCTCTTTGGAGAGCATTGGTAATCTCAGGGTAATCTGAGGCATCCTTATGTGAGGTGTCAGTGTGCCACACTGAACAATGCCTCTGATACGCATCTGTGGATCATAAATAATAAAAAGCTGTTTTAAAGGTTTCATAGCCCCAACATAAAATTACCTCTCACTAAAAGCAGAACAGGGCAGCACTCAGTGGGGGGGGGAAGAAGAATGTGATTTTAGAATATCAGCAGTGAAGATCAGAACATGGTAAAAGCCCAATTATATCGAATTTGAAGGACTTTTAAAATTTTTTTTGTAAAAAGTATTTTTTTTTTTTTTTTTTTTTTTTTTTTTGCAGTGTGTGCTGTAACTTTTGCTCTGACTTTTGTTAGTGAGCCTTTTATTGTATCTTTCCCCCATATTACTAAATGTGCTTCAGTTCTTCCGGGACAGGGATTATGGGCTTTTATAAATCTAGCTGATCTCATCCAGTGAATTTATTAAAAATTAAATTTTTAGAAAGATGTATTGTAAAAAAAAGTGATGGGTCAGTTTTGGTGAAAATTCTATTTAAATTATTGATGAGTCTTCAAAGAAACAAGCTTAATAGCCTATTATGAGGCATATTTGAATGAAAAGACAGAAACAGTTACGCACGGAAATTGTCTAGCAGCACTTCACAGACAATTGCACAAATTATCCAAAAGCAACCGTGACATGAGCTCCATTCCATTTATAATATGACATAGATGATATGGCCCACTTCTTACAGGGCCATATCTCAATTATTTTAAATAGAAAACTTTAACAAATGCACTCAATTAAAGCCCAGTTTTAATCAGTTGCAACCTGGCCAAGGTGATGTCACTATTTAAAGTAGCAAAAACCTTCCTTCAAACAATTATGGGACTTGAAAAGATCACATGCATGGGATGAAACTATAATTCTAAAACACTAAAGGTGCTTCTGCAGAAATATCTAGTGGCAAACCTGCCTTAAACAACATATAATTGTGAAGAAAAAAACTTTAGTGGGCACTGACATGTTACCAATGGGCCATTTAGAAATGGCTTCTAGTAAGTTTTTAAATGTCATTTTTAAAACTCAAGATTCTAGACTGTGACAAATTATTGTATAGAATTATTGTGTTTTATATGTCCCTGATCAGTAAGATTAATGGTTTATAGCTGGTAGAACTTCAAGATATAAATTTCTCATGGAAGGAATGCATTATGGCTTTGAATTAATTTAAAAAAATGATAGGTGGTAATACTGGTATGTTCACATAAATCTAAATTAATTTCATATACTTACAGTAAAACATGGTTGCAAATACCTGCCAGGTGTTTAAAGATCTGCATATCACGTATTAACTGAATTAATTCAATGAGTCATTTGGAGGATATGTAAAAAATCTTCAGAATGAAACAAGAATCCTCCATGTGTGCATAACACAATGTTTTACAAATAAAGGTGTCAGTCAGGTTTTAAGAAGGATACTAATGATACTTTCATAATTTAATGGTTCTTCTTGATTGGCTTTTCATTTGTAATACACATATCACAAAGATATGAGGGTCAGAATTACATGATGCTGCAAGAAGCATACTACAGTTTATCAAGGTATATGTGAATGTGTGCATGTGTGTGCATAATTACATGTGTATGTATGTTTAATTTAGTATTCAATATCAGATTCATATTTATTTGCCATGCTCTGGTGCAACGGCCTGATTATTTATGGGTCATTGCACTGGTGTCTGCTCTGATTTAATTACCCTAATAGATATCAAATATTTTTAATATAATTCTATGTAAAACAAGATGATCAAGTGTTGATAAGCAGCAATGCTTAATACTCTAATACATTTTACTGTTCATGTAAAATTTCATTATTAACCCAAGTAATGAAGATTTGGGGAAATAGGTTTATAAGCACTAGATAAAACAGGGGGATCATTTAGCTTAATGAATAGAAGGCTTAGAGTTGAAAGTATTTAATGTTCAAAGTATGATAAACAGAAGCTGGATATATACGCATACAATAGGTCGAAAAGAAATTGGTATAACTGTCAGTAGTAGTGAGGAATTATATAGTGTACCCTTGTTGAACCTAGAGGTTGCTTTCAACCTGAAAAGTTCTGTGTTTGGTGAAAAAACACAATTCAAAATATCAATGTCTTTGAGAAAATAAAGAGTTAAAGATCACATTTGAAAATCTATCTTTTTGTAAAGTTTTTGAACTGGACGTATATAGCTTGAAATTTAATGTCTTTAACATTTGCATTCTCCTTTATTTGGTTTTCACAAGAAGCAAACTGTTTAAATAATGTCTAGTTAAAATGAAAAATTCTGGCTTTTTTTTCAGTGTCTAGCCATTCCTGCCTGTCCGTCAGTCTATCTATCTATATCTATCTATCTATCTAATCTATCATCTATTGAATGAGAATACATTGATCTCTTCTCTGGCACAAGTGCCTGCTTTCTACAAGTACTAATCACTGATCGCTGTAATATTTTGGTGTTTAAAAGGATTATATTGAACGCAAATAATTTTTAAAAGAATCAAATATTTAAAATGTCAGTACATAAGTATAAGACAAGTTGCTTTTTAAACCATAGTTGTTGGAGGTTAAGCGTAACTCAACTCCACCCCCATCTTAATTTTTTTCTTTAGTTATTTAAACTACAAATTAATGAGGCAAAGAAGGAGATATGATGGTTTAATTGCTTGCTTCTGCTGTGTGCCATACAAAACTTTGGTAAAAATTAGTTGTTCTTTCTTACATTTCATGTTCTTAAATAGATGTTTACTATCTTTTTCCTAAATTTACCATTCTGGTGCCACCTTGAAAAATATAAAAAGAAAAAAAAATGCAGTGTTGAGAAATAATTCTATTGTGGGTGACTAAATGCTGACTCTGTACTGGAGGGTATTTACTCCCTGTCTTAGCTTTTTGATTACAGGCTGCCACAGATTACACTTTATAATAGATTTTGTGATATTGGGTTGAACTAGTAATCTAATATAAACTAATTTGTTACTGGATAACAGATATTGGAAGGCTAATTTTACTAATGTTTTAAAATTGTATGATAAATGAAAATTTCCAGATCTCTATAGTTATTAAGATGTTTTATAAAATTATTTTGCTGATGTGTTTATACATAGGAAAAGTGGTATATTTTATTCAGTGTACCAATCTAGTTGCTTAGAAATTTACCCCAACCCTCTTTCTCTCTGAATGTAACCTGGTGAAACTTTTTCTCCTTTATAGTTATTTCAACTCAACTAAATAAGTTTCTAGATTGACATGGAACATTAGGAAATCAAAAAGAAGATGAAGTTTCACAGTCAGTATTTGATTTGATATTCCTTTAAATTTAAATCATGACCCAGCTGAATCCCTGAAAGAGGCTGTTTTTTTTTCATCCCAAGTTGCCTTCTATTGAGTTGCTCTGTGAACTGACTTCAGAAGTATCTGGGAACACAGAGGCAGGTGCAGAAATGGCTTAGAGATCGAGGTGGAGGCTGGGATCAAGTTCTTCTTAGGCTCCTCTGTGAGCAATGGGAAATAGTGTTTCCATAGTAATTAAAATCTCTACCTGTGGAAAGGGAACATAATGAGTTGTCATTTCTACTCACTTCATGAAATTTCTCCAATCAGCTACTTTCTTAGTGAAAGAATCTGGCCTTCTGATTTATTCAAAATAGAAGACAGGATGTCAGTTTATGTGCCAACAATAGGTCTCCAAACCTGTATCTTCTTTAAAAAGCCAATTTAGATTGTGACTACTATGTAACACATTTGAGTTAGGCTCAGAGTTAGAAGAATGAAAAACTAAAGAAACCAACTCTAATTGATTTTATAAGTAATCATACATCTAAACATCAACCATCTTTCTCTCCTTTAGGAAATGACTGCTTAATTTGTCCCCCTTTCTGTGCTGTTTTCTCTAAGAGATCTCTCTGAAATTATATTTTCACGTAAAGCTCACAGCACACGTTAATTTCCAAGAGCCATGCAGAGATTTCATATATTTTCAATTGTGTAATATCCTCTCTGTAAAGCACTTTGATGTCTAAAATTTGGACCTCAGGGAAGTTAAAATATCACCCATCAGCATTCTTGAGGACACAGAGGAGGCTGTGAGGGGTTAATCTCAATCACTAGGACCAGTAATCCTACACTTGGACAGACTTAAATTGAATTTTAGCCATCTGTATACATGTTCAGCTTTGAGAGGAAGTTCTGTGGTTTTTGTTTTTGTTTTAACCACATGGGGGATGTAGGCAGAGAGTGGCTGAAATGGAACCCATTGCATCAAATGGCTTGTGCGCTGATTGAATTTAAAATTGGACTTTATTCCCTGATCTTTGCTTCACAGATGTGCGAAGGGGGAGGCAGGTGTCTTGTAAATAATAAATGTGAATCAGCTACAAAACATGGAATGGGGGGAATAAAAACTTCACTGTTCATTAAAAAACAAAACAAAACAAAACAAAAAGAAGATGAAGAATAGGAGTCTGTGTAACATAAACAGTCTTGGCAGTTTCCAGAAATCAGCTTTTGCACAATGAATCCAAATATCAAGATGCTTCTCTGTTTCTAGCTTTCACTAAATTTTAACAAGAGGGTTGGGATAACTTCATTTGAAAAACAACACTAGCATCTCTAAAAAACGTTTTCCCTTTATTTACCAAGACTTCTTTTTTAAAAAATAGAAATAAAATACCTATCTTCCAAAAGATTCTTTGGCAAATAGGATAAATTTGTAGTGTGACAGAGGGAAAAATGTTTACAATGTGCCTTACCAGTCATGTCCCACTTAAACATTTGCAATGCAAGTTCCATCCATACTTTGAGAACATTTTAGTTAACTTAAATGATTAACTCAAATTGCATTATTTTAGAGAGAAAGAGATAAGGCAGCCAACCTCAGCCTCAGTAGGACAAGGCATCATTCTGTTGCAGTGTAGCAGAACCAAACATGCTATTTTCAGTATGTGTTAAGAGTTTCCTTATTTTGGTTTTTCCATCAAAATCATACACTAAAATTTGATATTCTCCTTTCAAATAAAGGAAATTCCCTGTTGTCTTGAAGAAAGTTGTTCTTAGCCATCTTGAATTTAAAGAGGAAAACTCCAACAGCTGTCAACAAATAAGAAACACACTGTTTACTTAAAAATTCTCTCTTGGGTATTGTCCAAGAGACTCAAGGGACCCAGGGAAATAGAATACTTTAAGAGAAACAAAAACATACTTCAGAGAGAGATGTATTGAATTTCTTCCTGAATGTTTTTATGTCTAGCCTCTGTTGAAATAGGGAATGGGGATTTTTTTTTTTCTTTTTTGCGGTACGTGGGCCTCTCACTGCTGTGGCCTCTCCCGTTGCGGAGCACAGGCTCCGGACGGGCAGGCTCAGCAGCCATGGCTCACGGGCCCAGCCGCTCCGCGGCATGTGGGATCTTCCCGGATCGGGGCACGAACCCGCGTCCACTGCATCGGCAGGCGGGCTCTCAACCGCTGCGCCACCAGGGAAGCCCAGGAATAGGGATTTTAACAGCCTGTTTCTTATTTTCATGGTGGATCTTGGTTGCATACCCTTCAAATGATAAAATCACAGGAACACTGGGCATTCTATTTGATTGGAAAAAAAAAAAAAAGAAAATGAAAAAACTAAAAGCATAGGGTTGATGGGGAAATATCTTAACTAGAAACTAAGTTCCCAGTAAGAGTACATCAGGTAGGATCCAGGTCCAAAGACAACCAGGTACTATATGTCCTGTGATTTAGTTTGTTGGCTAGACAACAAATTATTGAGTATATACTGTATGCTGTGATGCTGCAGAGGAGCATAGATTTAAATGATGAAGGAAGGAGCAAGAAATGATCTTGGAAAAGGAACTAGGGATTCTAATGATGAACAGTAATAATATCAGAAAAAGTGAAGCTAAGATATTCCCCAGAACTGTTATACAAAATAAGTAAATAAGTATCTTTGATACTTATTTGATAATAATTTTATCAGATCATACAAGCAACATATTTATTATAGAAAACCAAAAAAGAAAAATAGAATATAGACACACAGATAACCATTATAAATGTCTTAGTATGTTTTCTTTTATTCTCATTTCTGTGTGTGTTTGGATGAATGAAATAAAAAAGATTGCTTCTCCTCTATCCTTCTCTGTCATGTTATCCCATACCACCACTCAGATGGCAGGGTTAGCTTTAAATACCCCCTGCCCCGAATATGAGGTTATATACACCCTAAAAATAGTATGTTAACTGAAGTGCAAAATGGAATTTGAAATGTATTATAATCTTGAGAACAAAGCTTTTATTTGCAAGTACCAGGGTTTGATAAGACAGAATAGGATTCCTAGGTTTCAAGAAGGCAGAGTCTGGAAGACATAAAGTGAGAGTTTATTAAATAAACTATAGAGTAGTTCCCTTAAGAGCTCTTTCCTTTCCAATATGATATAAGTACAGCTAATTGGAAGGGGACAGGATATCTCAGAGCATGACAACAGAGCAAACGATATTGCTACTGTCCTCTTCTAGCATTAAAACTCTGGATATGAGTGTGGGGGGACCCTGAGCAGAAGGCTTGCCAGGGTAGAGTTATGAGTGCTGCAGGGCCATGAGAGTTTTCATATACAACCCAGTACCTAATGCCATATGAGACATGGCAGGTGAGAGGTCTGTATAGAAAGTCTTGAGAACTCCAGGGAAAACAACTGAAGCTCCCTGAGACTCAGGTTAGAAAGGGATTAGAAAAGTCTAAGGGGTCAGTCAACTAGTAGTGGAATGCAATTATGATTTGGCAGACTCACAGTAAAAGGGTTTTGAGTTCAGAAGTTGTGATGGGGCCATGGACAGTTTCAGTAGAATGAAAATTATATGTGTGGCATTTCAATACTATCATTTATTTACTGAAGTGCTAATGTTAGACATTTTAGATTTGTTTTTAATTTTACCTACAATAAATACACATTGTATTTATATTTTAGTGTGTCTTGTACATATATTTTAGTGTCTCACTGATGAGTTTATAATGATAAATTCCTAAAAGTGCAGTTACTTGATCAAGAAATATGATGATTTCACAGATTATAAATTTTCTTTCAGAATAAACATACCAATTTTTTCTCCAATTGACATTGCCTAACAGTTTCTATGTCCTTTGTCCTAACACAGGACAATAGCAGTTAAAATTATTTAGCAATTTGAAAGGCCAAGACATGACAGTCTCTTTGATTGCTAAAAGATGCTAAAGCCTGTAAAGTCATGGTTAATAAAATGTTGGGAGAAATCTCTGAGAACACATGACTGCTAGTTGACCTTCTAACTGGATCCGGACCATAGGAGACACCCCACTCCCTCCCCTGCCCTTGGAATGTGTATTCCACTTGCCTTTCCTTTCCCAGAAGCTGTCCCAAGGATACAGCCTTGAGATAATAATGTGGTGTTGAAACTGTCTGGATGGTTTACACGACTGAATACAGTTAAGGCCTCTACATAAACTTTTAAGATTTTGTGAGTGGGTGTGGATATCTACTTATCTCACAACTGCCCAAGACAAGCCTCACAGATAAGTTCCTTGCTTATTAAACCTGCCACCTGCCAGTCTGGAGTGACCTGCTCTTTCTTCCATCTATCTCTGCCTTCCACATTTGGGGGCCTATTTCAGATTAAACCTGGGAAGCTCCCAAGGAGGTAGCAAACCAACAAATGTTATAGATTTTCTAAAGTTTTCTTCTGGTTCTTGAAGTAAAACAAAATTATCTCCTAGGGAAGTGTTTGTTTTGCTTCTCAGGTTAGCTCTGTTCATGTGTCTGAGTCAGCCTCTGTTTGCTTATACATAATAGAACAGGGGAGGCCTATGTTCAGAAATGGAGTTAAAATAAATTAGCTCCAAGACTATGTGAGTCCCTGTTCAAACGTGTCCATGATGAAAGGAGAAGAGAAAGTTGAGATCTGTTGTAGTCTTAATTTGCAACACTAAAGGTCTAGTTGCCTGAGGGAAGCAAAGGGGGAGCTTCAGCTGTATGTGTCTGTCTGGAAGGGATCTTCATTGCTGTTCTGAAGATTTCCTTTTTCTTTTTGTTGCAGTAGACTGAAGTTAGTTACAGGACTGTGCCCCCTTTTCTAATTGGCATTTTGATGATAAAGGGAGAAAATTTACCACACAGACTAAGACTCCCAGTTGAACCAGAAGTTAGGATACATGTATTAAGCCTTTTCCTTCAGAGGATTTTCTGGTTTATATTCCCATCAGCAATGCATGAAAGTGTCTTTTTATGTACACTCTTACATATTCCAGTGTGCATTATGAGAGGCAAAAATTCTATGTCATAGTTCTGTAAATATGGATTTCACTGAATGGAGGTAGTTAATATCTCATATGGTTTTTATTATATTTTTTTCATATTTGTTATCCTATATGAAAGATACATAACATTTACCTCCAAACTTAGCAGCTTAAAACAACAAACATTTATGCTCTCAGAGTTCCTGTGGGTAAGGAATTCAGAGGTAGCTTCACTGGGTGGTTCTGGATCAAGAACTCTCAAGATGGTGTAGTCAAGATGCTGCCTGGGAAGAAAGTATATTCTGTTGTTTTTGCATGGAATGTCCTATAGATATCAATTAAGTCCATCTTGTTTAATATATCCTTTAAAGCTTGTGTTTCCTTATTTATTTTCATTTTGGATGATCTGTCCATTGGTGAAGGTGGGGTGTTAAAGTCCCCTACTATGATTGTATTACTGTCGATTTCCCATTTTATGGCTGTTAGTATTTGCCTTATGTACTGAGGTGCTCCTATGTTGTGTGCATAAATATTTACAATTGTTATATCTTCTTCTTGGATTGATCCCTTGATCATTATGTAGTGTCCTTCTTTGTCTCTGTAATACTCTGTTTTAAAGTCTATTTTTTCTGATAAGAGAATTGCTACTCCAGCTTTCTTTTGATTTCCATTTGCATGGAATATCTTTTTCCATCCCCTCACTTTCAGTGTGTATGTGTCCCTAGGTCTGAAGTGGGTCTCCTGTAGACAGCATATATATGGGTCTTGTTTTGTATCCATTCAGCCAGTCTATATCTTTTGGTTGGAGCATTTAATCCATTTACATTTAAGATAATTATCGATATGTATGTTCCTATTATCATTTTCTTAATTGTTTTGGGTTTGTTATTGATCACATCTTGGGTCACAAGTCAAGCCTTGGTAAATTTAAGAAAATTGAAATCGTATCAAGTATCTTTTCTGACCACAACACTATGAGAATAGATATCAATTACAGGAAAAAATCTGTTAAAAATACAAACACATGGAGGCTAAACAATACACTACTTAATAACCAAGAGATCACTGAAGAAATCAAAGAGGAAATAAAAAAATACCTAGAAACAAATGACAATGAAAACATGATGACCCAAAACCTATGGGATGTAGCAAAAACAGTTCTAAGAGGGAAGTTTATAGCAATACAATCCTACCTTAAAAAACAAAAACCATCGCATATAAACAACCTAACCCTACACCTAAAGCAATTAGAGAAAGAAGAACAAAAATTCCCTAAAGTTAGCAGAAAGAAAGAAATCATAAAGATCAGATCAGAAATGAAAAAGAAATGAAGGAAACAATAGCAAAGATCAATAAAACTAAAAGCTGGTTCTTTGAGAACATAAACAAAATTGATAAACCATTAGCCTGACTCATCGAGAAAAAAAGCAAGAAGACTCAAATCAATAGAATTAGAAATGAAAAAGGGGAAGTAACAACTGACACTGCAGAAATACAAAGTATCATGAGAGATTACTACAAGCAACTCTATGCCAATTAAATGGACAACCTGGAAGAAATTCTTAGAAATGCACAAACTTCTGAGACTGAACGAGGAAGAAATAGAAAATATGAACAGACCAATCACAAGCACTGAAATTTAAACTGTGATTAAAAAACTTCCAACAAACAAAAGTTCAGGATGGCTTCACAGGTGAATTTTATCAAACATTTAGAGAAGAGCTAAGACCCATCCTTCTCAAACTCTTCCAAAATATATCAGAGGGAGGAATACTCCCAAACTCATTCTATGAGGCCACCATCACCCTGATACCAAAACTAGACAAAGATGTCACAAAAAAAGAAAACTACAGACCAATATCACTGATTAACATAGATGCAAAATTCCTCAACAAAATACTAGCAAACAGAATCCAACAGCATATTAAAAGGATCATACACCATGATCAAGTGGGTTTTATCCCAGGAATGCAAGGATTCTTCAATATATGCAAATCAATCAATGTGATACACCATATTAACAAATTGAAGGAGAAAAAGCATATGATCATCTCAATAGATGCAGAGAAAGCGTTTGACAAAATTCAACACCCATTTATGATAAAAACCCTCCAGAAAATAGGCATAAGGGACTTTACCTCAACATAATAAAGGCCATATATGACAAACCCACAGCCAACATCATCCTCAATGGTGAAAAACTGAAACCGTTTCCACTAAGATCAGAAACAAGACAAGGTTGCCCACTCTCACCACTATTAATCAACATAGTTTTGGAAGTTTTAGCCACAGCAATCAGAGAAGAAAAAGATATGAAAGGAATCCAAATCAGAAAAGAAGAAGTAAAGCTTTCACTGTTTGCAGATGACATGGTACTATACATAGAGTAATCCTAAAGATGCTACCCAAATCTACTAGAGCTACTCAATGAATTTGGTAAAGTAGCAGGATACAAAATTAATGCACAGAAATCTCTGGCATTCCTATACACTAATGATGGAAAGAGAAATTAAGGAAACACTCCCATTTATCATTGCAACAAAAAGAATAAAATATCTAGGAATAAACCTCCCTAGGGAGACAAAAGACCTGTATGTAGAAAATTATAAGACAGTGATGAAAGAAATTAAAAATGATACAAATAGATGGAGAAATATACCATATTCTTGGATTGGAAGAATCAGCATTGTGAAAATGACTATACTCCCCAAAGCAATCTACAGATTCAATGCAATCCCTGTCAAACTACCAATGGCATTTTTCACAGAACTAGAGCAAAAAATTTCACAATTTGTATGGAAACACAAAAGACCCCAAATAGCCAAAGCAATCTTGAGAAAGAAAAACGGAATTGGGGGAATCAGGCTCCCGGACTTCCAACTATACTACAAAGCTACAGTAATCAAGACAGCATGGTACTGGTACAAAAACAGAAATATAAATCAATGGAATAGGATAGAAAGCCCAGAGATAAACCCACACGCATATGGTCACCTTATCTTTGATAAAGGAGGCAATAATATACAATGGTGAAAAGACAGCCTCTTCAATAAGTGATGCTGGGAAAACTGGACAGCTACATGTAAAAGAATGAAATTAGAGCACTCCCTAACACCATACACAAAAATAAACTCAAAATGGATTAAAGACCTAAATGTAAGGCCAGACACTATCGAACAGTTAGAGGAAAACATAGGCAGAACACTCTATGATATAAATCATAGCAAGATCCTTTTTGACCCACCTCCTAGAGATATGGAAATAAAAACAAAAACAAACAAATTGGACCTAATGAAACTTAAAAACTTTTGCACAGCAAAGGAAACCATAAACAAGACGAAAAGACAACCTTCAGAATGGGAGAAAATGTTTGCAAATGAAGCAACTGACAAAGGATTAATCTCCAAATTTACAAGCAGCTCATACAGCTCAGTATCTAAAAAACAAACAACCCAATCCAAAAGTGGGCAGAAGACCTAAATAGACATTTCTCCAAAGAAGATATACAGATTGCCAACAAACACATGAAAGAATGCTCAACATCATTAATCATTAGAGAAATGCAAATCAAAACTACAATGTGATATCATCTCACACCAGTCAGAATGGCCATCATCAAAAAATCTACAAACAATAAATGCTGGGGAGGGTGTGGAGAAAAGGCAATCCTCTTGCACTGCTGGTGGGAATGTAAATTGATACAGCCACTATGGAGAACAGTATGGAGGTTCCTTAAAAAAACTAAAAATAGAAGTACCATATGACCCAGCAATCCCACTACTGGGCATATACCCTGAGAAATCCATAATTCAAAAAGAGTCATGTACCACAATGTTCATGGCAGCTCTATTTGCAATAGCCAGGACATGGAAGCAACCTAAGTGTCCACTAACAGATGAATGGATAAAGAAGATGTGACACATATATACAGTGGAATGTTACTCAGTCATAAAACAGAATGAAATTGAGTTATTTGTAGTGAGGTGGATGGACCTAGAGTCTGTCATACAGAGTGAAGTAAGTCAGAAAGAGAAAAACAAATACCGTATGCTAACACACATAATATATGGAATCTGGAAAAAAAAAAAAAGTCATGAAGAACCTAGGGGCAAGACAGGAATAAAGACACACACCTACTAGAGAATAGACTTGAAGACATGGAGAGGGGGGAGGGAAAGCTGGGACAAAGTGAGTGTGGCATTGACATATATACACTACCAAATATAAAATAGATAGCTAGTGGGAAGCAGTCGCATAGCACAGGGAGATCAGCTCCGTGCTTTGTGACCAGCTAGAAGGGTGGGATAGGGAGGGTGGGAGGGAGAGAGATGCAAGAGTGAAGAGATATGAGGATATATGTATATGTATAACTGATTCACTTCGTTATAAAGCAGAAACTAACACACCATTGTAAAGCAATTATACTCCAATAAAAACGTTAAAAAAAAAAAAGATGCTGCCTGGGGCTACGTTTTCTGAAGACTTGACTGGGCCTGGAGGATACACTCCCAAGGTGGCTCACTCACAGGAATGTTGGCAGGCAGCATTCATTCCTTGGTGGCTGTTGGCAAGAGGCTTTACTTCCTCTCCACGTGGTCTTCTCCATAGGCTGGTTTAAGTGTCTTCACAGTATTGAAGATGGCTTGCCCCAGAGCAAGTAATTCAAGATAACAAGACAGACGCCTCAATGCCTTTTATGATTTTGCTTCAGATGTCACAATTCATCAAAAAAAAAAAAATTAAATGAAAACAGTTTCTAATAGTAACAAAATTGTGTTATGTTGAATAAAAACTAAAACATATGCCTGAGACTGAATAAAAAAATTATAAAATTATATCAAAAGACATTAAAGGCAACTTAAATAAATGAAGTGATATGTTCATGAAAAAGTCCATAACAAAATTTTTATATCTTCCCATTTGTCCTATATATTTGACATAACCCAATTAAAATGTTAAAAGATTGTGGATATTAATGAGATATTAATTTTAAGATGTATATTACAGAGGAAAATACTAACAATAGCCTAGTCACTCTTGAAAAAGAAATGAGAGGATTTACCTTATCTGATATCAAAGCTTCTTATAAAGCTAATACAGTATAGCATTAGGGCCAATGGGTACATATACTGACCCACAGAACAGATCATAGAATCTAGAAACATCAATTCAATTAAAAGTAAAATGCAAAATATTCATTTTTTTAGAAATATTAAGATTATCTTTCCTTCTTAAAGATCAGTAACGATAGAAACACAATGATAAATTCGATTCCATTAAAATTAAGAATGTTTCTTCATCATAAAGAAGTGAAAAGACAAGTCATGTGCTAGCAGAAAATATGTGCAACATAAATAACTGACAACAACAATAATTACAGAACATATATAAGTTGCCAAGAATAAAAATACCATATAAAATAATAGCCTAAAGACATAAACAGATGTGGCAGATGGATGCAAGGGTGGCCCCCACCATGATTCCTGCCTGCTGGTGTTCAAGCATTGTGTAATCCCCTCCTCTTGAATGTGGGCAGGACCCATGAATTGCTTCTAACCAACAGAATATGGCAAAGGTGATGAAATGTCACTCTCAGGATTATGTTATATAAGACTGTTTGCTAGCCGACATGTGCTAGAGACTTTTCTTGCATGTTTGATGAAGTAAACTACTGTTTTGAGAAAGTCCTTATGGCAGAGAAATGTTGGCAACCTCTAGGAGCTGGGGTCACTTCTAGGGACTGTGGGTGTCTTCCATCGACAGTCGTCAAGGAACCCAGGTCCTCAGTCCTACAGTCAAATGAAGAATGTTAATAGCCTGGATGAACTTGGAAATGGATTCTTCCCCAGTTTTAAGTGTCCAGGTGAAAATGCAGCCTGGCCATCAGTTTGATTGTAGCCTTGTGAGACTCTAAGCAGAGGAACTAGCTAAGCCATGCCTAGACTCCTGACTCATGGGAGCTCTGAGATAATAATTGTTTTCGTTTTAAATGACTAAGTTTGTGATACATTGTTACGCAGCTATAGATAACTAATACAAGATGTATTTTACAGAACTTGAAAAACATATGGCCAAGACAAGTATACTTAATCTAATTAGTCATCAGGGAAATGCAAATCAGTATACTGAAAAAATGTAAACATCTGAAAATAACAAGTGCTGATATAGAGGTAGATAAAATAGAATTCAATTCATTTTCTTTGTAGATTTAAATTGGTTCAATCATTTATAAAATCAGTTTGGATTTATCTTGGAAAGTTGAGCAGTGGTCTTGCTCCTAAAGTGGGAGTGTCAGGGGGCTAGACTAGGGAAAGAACACATAGGTAATGAAAGTTCTCATGCTTGTGCTCGGTGGCTATTGACAAGTATTCATTTTGTTATTATACTTTTAAAATTACTTATGTTATAATTCTTTTGAATGTTTTATGAAGTTTTAAATGTTATATGATTAAAAAGTTATGAAGTAAAATAGTAATAAAGAAATGTTTGAAACTATTTTAAAGATTTAAAGAGATTTAAAATAAGAGACAAACTTTGTTGTTGGAAAAATATCAAAACAAAACACTGACTCCTGCTGTCAATGTGTGTGTGTGTGTGTGTATGTGTATGTGTGTGTGTGAGAGAGAATGAGAAAGTATTAGAAATCAGCAAAATTGTGATGAAGTTTGAAAGATACCATTAAAATATTCTAATACCACCTTTCTAAGAAAATATAGTTATACAATAAAATTAAGCATTTAGACTCTTTCTCTCCTTTCAGATAATGTTCATTTTCCTGTATTTGAAACTTGATGTTTCATTGGGCTCTTTCCACCTTAGAACCATATACTAATATTTCTCCCTTGGAGAAAAGTACCATGACCATCATCTAAGACCTGAAACAATGTTATTTACCGTTTTTATAAGTTGTGTCAGATAACTTAACAGAAAATACATTAACTTGCTTCTCTTTTGCATAAGAATGTTCAGTGCTGTTCCGAAGTAGGTGATAATCTTAATGTTATCACTATTAAGTAGAATGAAACATGGCATGACCAGAAATGATGTATCAAATTTTTATCAAATTAACCTCTTTTAGTTATATTTTCTTTATATAGTATATGATAATGAGGCCCCCTCAGAATTCTAAAACACTATTGTCACACATAGCACCTTAGATATTAGACCACACTAAATATTAAAATTGAGTCTTTGATACATTAAGAATGTCAAAATAACAGTTCTGTTATTTGAAGTCAACTCCACTGACCTAGCAATTCTATTTTCTTACTGATTTTTTCCCAACAATTAAAGAATGATATTTTAATAAAATGTTTCATAAATGAATATCAGAAACTTTTTTTAATATTTTCCATAGGTCTCCAAATTTATACACACACACACACACACAATACACACACACACACACACACACACACACACAAACATATACAAATATGTATGTTGTTTTTCATTTTTTCCCTATAAGGTGATTTTAAATAAGACATGGCCACTAAAATAGGCAACTGTAACATTTTGTAACCTTAAAAATAAAAGAAAAAACTAGAAGTGTCCTTGTATAACGTCAAGATCTGTTTGACTTTCAGGTAAAATCAAAGACTTTTCTATAGTTTATTCCCATTTTTATATTGAGCTTATTTTAATCTCAGTAGAACTATGATATACTGTTCTCAGTGGAATAAGAAACAAGTAAATGGATGGCTTAATAGGGAATTTGACTTTGAATTTATTTCCTATTTAAGCTTCAAGAAATTTTCACAAAGACTGAAATGTTTTGGACTATTTTTAAAAGAACAAACAGAATTTTCCCTGCTCATACACTATCTACAGGCTATAAAGCACTCTGACAGCTAAAAAAAATCCCTTTGAGATGGTAGAATGGAACCCCGAGTGCAGTACTTCCTCTAGCATAATGTCATTGAACAGTTCTAAGTCCTTTGTTCTTTCTAAGCCTACTTTGAAAATGGAAAAGTTAAAGATGTGCATACGATATAATGGAATTCTTTGTGCCTTCTTTTATGAGAACAGGATATTTCATGATTGAAGGAATCCATGAAATTTTGCTATTGTAGGTCCATCCTTTTCTTTGAGTTTGAACATGGAACTAGCTTACTTTTTTGTTCCTCCATGTATTTACAAATCCATTATCAGTTCTCTTTATGATGATTATTTCTCTTTAACGTCTCTATCAAGACAAATCCAACTTCTGAGCATCAGATATACAGAAGGTGACCTTACTTATAACAAAAAGAAACAGATTAAGCAGGAAGTGACTTGTCCTAAAAATTGTTTTTCACGTTTTAGCAAATAACAAAACAATTTTGTGTCAATGGTCTTAAGTCTAGAAAGATGTGATAATATCATTATTAAAATGTTTATTAACTAAAGTTTTGTTTATTACTTGGTTACTTATTGAAAAGGAAGACATTTCTGACATATCAATTCATAAAATAATACATTTTAGAGCATTCTCAAGTAAAACATTTAACAGATGCCATGCATAGTACAACACAACCCACTTTTTAAAGTTATTTTAAGTGGCAGTTTAACCATGGTTGCTATCAATTTGTAAAATCTGACTGCAAATATAATAAAAAAAAGTTTTCTTAAATACTGTCTAACATTTCTCCCAATTCCAAGTATAAAATAATTTTATTTTGTAAATTACTTAAAATAGTATAGCTAATTACATTAATTTTCTTATTCTAAGTTTTTCCTTTATTTTCGTAGTCTTGATTTTAAACATCACGATATCAAGCAAAAGAATAATCTATAGCCATTTCTAAGCTTGATTTTACACTTAAATCCCTGGAAAATGTACTGCTCCACAAGGGAATAATTCAACTAAGGCTAGGCATCTGTAACTAAAAGTAATTTTCATTTGAGATTTACATATTATGTTGCCATTTTTATAGAAGGCAATTACATAAAAAGTACACTCTATTCCTACAGGTTTAACAAACAAACTCTATTTTGTTTTTCTTGTCCAGTTGTTCAGTACATTTGAACAGAAAGTAAAAAGATAAATATCTTAAAGTAGTGTGTAGCTTAGAGGACTTATGGTATTAATTTGAGCTAAGGCTAGATGGGAAGCAACATGATTTTTTAGCAATGATTCAGTACTACAGCTCATTTACCATACTAATAGCAAATATTCCAATATAGGGATAGAGATATAGTTTCTTCACAGGCTGAAGTTATTTTTTTTAAAGTATTACCCACAACTTGACATGATGTAACTTATTTTGTAGAGACAATATGTCACTATTTGAATTTTGCATGGAATATTAACTAGACCAAGGAACAGCATAGTATAATTTAAATTCTATCTTGGTAGGCAAAATACATGACTAAACTGGGATGAAAGATAAAAGGTCCCTGCATCAAGAGAAATTTAAAATGATACAAAAATAGTGAGACTCAGATATAGTTTTGGATTAGACTGCTACTCATCAATTTGTTTTCTTTTTCTTTCTTTTTTTTTAATTCTGTTTGTCCAGTTCCTTATGGACTGTATTACCTTTCAACTATTGGTTGTATTTATAAGTCTGAAGTTTCAGTATAAATTAGTTCTGTTGCCTAAGGTTACCTTTAAATGCCCCTTAATTGTGTGGCTTTTTTGACACTTTTCTGGACATAATCAATCTTCTTTCCCCAAGAGTTGTTAGATTTTCATTCATAGTTGATGCTTTCCCCAAGAGTTGTTAGATTTTCATTCATAGTTGATGCTAATCAAATTACCTGGAGTTTAAATGATGGCTGAATTCTTTTGATGCCCTATTTCTTATTAACTAAATATATATTCCTAATAATTATTCAGTAAAGAGTATTTTAAGACAATTATGATTCACCTGTATGTTGTTAGCATTTGTTGGACACAGTATAAATCACAAATAAATAGAAACATTCCTGGGATTATACAGATACCTTGATTAGTGCATTGAAAATACTAGCAACTATAATACAGCCCCTGGATGATAACATTAAATTACTTCTAATGAGTGATTTAAAAGTTAATTGACTACTTTTATAACAGTAACAAGTGGAAAAAGATATTACATTGCCCAAGCATTTTTCAAAAAGTTAATGAGGCAATAAGAGCTATGTAAAGCAGGTAATCATTTGTTAATTGATCTGTTATTAGGATTATATTAAACCTAGAGTAATATATTTGCTTCCAGATTTCTTTAAAAAGGACAAGGTGGCCACACCCTTCCTGAAAAATCTTTAGTCTGTTTCTTAGGTAACCACTTAGCCATTTATTACAATAGGGAGAGTAGTTGACAGATCATTAGTGAAATAAATAAATGATCTCTATGAACTCATGTCTATCTACATGTACCGACTGTCTTGTGATGTGAGAATACATTATAGCCCTCAATAGGCATGCCTCCAAAGTGTTTGATGGGAAGAGTGTTATGCTGGGGAAAATAAATGCAAAGAAAAATTACCACCCTGTGAGAATTAATTTGATTTCATTTGAAAATTTCTAGATATATTCAGCAGGATTATATTCAGCAGGATTCCTCAGTGAAGCCCACATGTGAGTTAGCTAGCAGAATGAATGGAATAATTCACCTTTCAACATTACTTTGTTGGCATCCTTCAAACATTAAAAACTATTAGGATCCATTATAGTGCTTTTACCCCTCTCCCACACCAACTCCATATTTTAGATCTAATTATTTCTACGAACAGGGATATGTTTTCAGATACTGCAATTATAAGAGATTCAAACTCATCTACAAACCAATGTCACTTTCCTTTCCTTTCATCATATAATTTGTGTGGGGTATCTTTCTTCTCAATCCTTCAGTTGAAATCTGAAGTGTCTTTTTTTTTGTGATTTGTCTCTCTTCTTTTCATACTTTTCAGAAATACTTCCCCCATAATTTTCACCTGAAACAAAACAAAAATAACCCTTTTTACTGTTTGTTTTAAAGCTTGACAGAGCAATAAGATCTGACCTGTCCAAATCAGACATGCTGTCTTCTTCCACCCTAACAAACAAGAGCATATTAATAATGTAGTGAACCAATAAAGATGAAGGCCTGATTAACTCCCTGGCCAGAATTAATTACAGCAGAAGCAGTTGTTCTTACAACCTAAATTAGAGCTTGTAAATGATATGGGTAGTCAATGAATTACTGTTTCTGATATGGTGTTCAAGAATGTGCGTTACATGTCTCTTATTCATACCAGTAACAGGTTATCCAGTGGTGATGAGATTCACATTTCTAACATATATTTGTGTATAATTATACTAGCCATCTTTTTAATTAAAGTTGAGATGAGTCAGTCAGAGTTATGGATTTGTATTTTATCTCCTGTGGGCAAGGTAGCTGTATTGTTAATTCTTATTGCTTTTTGTCGCTAGTTATTTAAAATCTAGGACTGTTAGTGTCAGACTGAACCTGCAGTATTAAAATTAAAATATTTTATGATATATCATAAAATAAGAGGAACCAGTCATTTGGAATAATTATTTTTCTGTGTTCCAACAACTGCTTAATTTTCTCTTCCAGTAGATTCTTCCCTACATCTTTTTTCATGAGGATATTCCTTAGTTCAAAGAAAGAGAATAATTTTTATTGCTTTTCTGGACATTTATCATTGCAGTCCCTTGTGGAAATAGTGAAGAAAATGTCTCACTAGTTCCCTTATTTAACAACTTTTTTTTCAGTTCATTATGATTGATTTTGTGCTATTGTGCCATTTTTTATGGCTGTCTCTAAAGTCGTCAACAACTACCTATGTCCCATCTAACATATTTCTGACAGCATACTATCAAATTTTTTTTGTTTAGTTTTTACAAGTTCTCTTTTT
Source organism: Aethalodelphis obliquidens (assembly GCF_003676395.1). Taxonomy (NCBI): domain Eukaryota; kingdom Metazoa; phylum Chordata; class Mammalia; order Artiodactyla; family Delphinidae; genus Aethalodelphis; species Aethalodelphis obliquidens. The sequence goes on from NW_020837945.1 coordinate 35,121,185, forward strand.
GTGTTTTTATCATTTATTTTTTCTTACGCTGAGTGATATATGGGTCATTAGGTTATTTGTGATATAAGATGACCAACGTGGGTTTTGATGGTACCTTTTCTATTGTATGATATTCTTCTCTTTCTAAACATTGTAAAGTAAAGGAAAAGTAAACATTCTTCTCTTTCTAAACATTTTACATGTAAAATATATACATATATATTTTTTTCAACATTTTAACAATGACTTTGAAACTCAAAGGGAAATAACAATTAGTACTTTGTACATGTTCTTGTGTAAAATATATATTGGAAGTTTTTTATTTAGTGATTTAGAGGATTTAAGATTAATAGGCACTAATGTTCAAGAATTTATGGAGATGAGTACAATTTGTTGTGAGTTGACATGTTCTGTACCTAGTTATTCTACCTTTATTTTTTAACCTTAAAAACATTTCCACTCAAATATGTTTTAGACTTGCAAGTTTAAACATTTTAAATATTAGTGTTTTTCAGTGATTTCCTCTTCTGGTGATAGGGAACTAGGTAGCTAGTATATATTCCCCGCTGGGAACAATTAGAAAATTCGGTAAAATATATATTAAAACAATTTTATTGCAGTCATGTTAGCTATATCTTGTTGTATAGCAAGCTAACCCAAAACTTAATGGCTTAAAACAGCAACAATTTATTTAATTCATGATTTTATGTGTAAGGAATTTTGAGTGTCATTCCGCAATGAACCACGTTTAGCTGAACTCACATATCTTTAAGGTGATGTTCCTTGTAGCTGCTTGGCTTACTTGCCTTATTTGGAATGGCTGGGATGACTGGAGTCTCCCTCCCCAGAGTCTTTTACTTCCCAGCAGAATAGCCTGAGCTTGCTCATATGTTAGTTGTAAGGCTCCCATGAGCAGCAATGGTAGAAGCTGCAAGAAACTATTGAGTCTTGGGCTTTGAACTAAGGAAATGAATTTCTGCAACATTCTATTAGCCTAAGCAAGTCACAAATCCAGCCAAGATTTAAGAGGTGGGGACATAGACTTTGAGACTCCATCCTGATTAGAGGAGGTGTAAAATGTTGTGACCATTGTGCATCTGGCACACAAACATTTCATAAAGTAGTGGAGGATTGCAAGGCTATGTCCTAGGAAAATAAGGAAGTCCAAATGACCAAATTGACATTTGGATCTACTCATTTCCTTGTTTTCTGATAATTCCAGGAAGGAGATGGAGAATCCAATATTCTGAGATGTGTTTTTGACAGATTTGTGGGGATAGGGAGACAAAAATGAGAATCCAAAGCCCATCAGGGCTGTTCATAAATGCCCCATATGTTGGGTTGGGACTTTGAAGGCCTACACTTTAAAATGTCTCCTGGTAGGAAACAAAATTCATCTTAAATGTAAATTCTCTCTGGAGAAAGACACCATCATTCTAGGACTCAAATAATTTTTATAACTTTTTCAAATATAATAGCAAGCATTTAATTTTATTGAACCAGTCAAACAAGAAGGAAAAAAACCCAAAAACCAAAACCACTTGATTTAAAAATGAAGAGAAAAGCTGACATCAGAGGAGATCCAAGGACTTTAAAATAACTCTGCTCAGTATGTTCACAGAGATAAATGACAAGGTTGAGCATTTCAGGCAAAATACACACACACACAACTAGAAACTTCAGCTAAGTAATTGAAAAATCTAGAATTAAAAAACAAAACATAATATTTGAAATTTAGAAATCAGCAAATTAGTTTTACTGGAGATTAGACACAGTTAAAGAGATAATTCATAAACTTAAAGAAAATCAGTAGAAAATATCCAAAATGAAGAATTAAGAGAAAAATAATAATTGAGAAATACAGATGAGGTGAGAGAGAGGAGAGGAGATACACTGAGATGTTGTGACAATATTTTTAATTAACTACCCTCAATATGGGATGTATTATTTGTGCAGAAGCAATATTTGAAGAGATAATCACTGAAAATTTTCCAAAACTGATGAAGCATATTAGGCCTATCAAAACTTAAGCAGGATAAATAAGGATAAATACAAAGAAAGCTACATTTAGCAATATAAAAGCAAACTACTGAGAACCAAAGACATACACAAATATTAAGATAGCTAAAGTAAGAATGATCAACTTTAAAGGATTGAAATCCTACAGAGTATGTTTCCTGACTCTAGTGCAATTAAGCTAGAAATGTACAATGAAAGATAACTAGAAACATTTCATATGATTGGAAATTGAGGAATACATTTCTAAATAAGGTACGAATCAAGAAATAACAATAAAAATTAGAAGAATATTTGAACTGAATGATAATGGAAATACTAAAAGTTAAAACTTGTGGCATATAACTTAAATATGCATTAGAAAAAATGTAAAGCTTTAAATGCATATATTAGAAAATAGCAAAAGCTAAAAATCAATAATCTAATAATCCATTCTAAATTAGTGAAAAAATGAAGGAAATAAAGTTAGAGCAGAAATAAATGAAATAGAAATAAAACAGGAAGTAAACATACAAAGAGAAATATGAACCACTCAAAACATGGCGTATTTAAAGAGTGTAATGAAATTTTAAGCCTTGGTGAAGCTAATCAAGAAAAATTTAAATATGATATGAAACAATAAAAATGTAAAAAATTGGGGCTTCCCTGGTGGCGCAGTGGTTGAGAGTCCGCCTGCTGATTCAGGGAACATGGGTTCGTGCCCCGATCCTGGAGGATCCCATGTGCCGCGGAGCGGCTAGGCCCGTGAGCCATGGCCGCTGAGCCTGCGCGTCCAGAGCCTGTGCTCCGCAACAAGAGAGGCCACAGCAGTGAGAGGCCCGCATACCGCAAAAAAAAAAAAAGGGGGAAAAATGTAAAAAATTGAGTAGATTTTGAAAAAGAGATTATCTAAGTGGCCAATAAATATATTAAAAATATTCAATTCTATTAGTAATCGAGGATTTTCTGCTTACTGAGGCCTGTACTTCTGTAACAAGGTGATCTTAGGAGTTCCATTACAACAAGCCTGTCAACAATTCCTTTCTTTGATTGCAAGAGTCAAAGGCATTCAAATGAATATTCTCACTGGATGTTCTACATCTCTAACGACTCTTAGTTGCATTCATGATTCTTATCAGTCAGAATGGCTAAATTATGTTTCAGTAACAATCATCCCCAAGTCTTAGTCGCTTAAACAACAAGGTTTTTTTCTCTTTCCCCTATGTCTATTAAGGATACCTAGAGGGTCTGCTCCTTGTCAGCCTCATTCCAAGAACATGAGAGAGCAGCCATCATCTACACTACAGTGTTTATGGTGGATATCACACACAGAAAAAGAAAGACAGGTTAATTACAAAAGCGCTTTTAATGCTTCTACTCATATTTCATTTGCTAAAGGAAACCATAGCCGCCTCTAACTTTAGAGTGAGGAATGAGCTCTGAAAAAGAACTATGAACATTGGTAGATATCACTAATAATCCATACCCATCCAACTCAACATCTCTCATTTTTTCACAGTATTTTCTTCCTCTGCTGTCTTTTCAGATCTGTCTCTTTTCCTTTACAGACTTTGTCCTTAATCTCTTTCCTCATGTTTTTAGAATTTGATTTTACCAAATTTTCTCTCATGCTTTTCTCTCTATTAGCTATGTATTTTAAAATAAGATTCTCTTAAATACAAAACAAAGCAAATGCTATCGTTGACATTTCTAATACCGTTACATATTCCTTCATCTTTTTTCTTTCCTTTTATATCCAAAATAATTATTTTTTTACGTTTGATGGCTTCATTTCTTCAATTTATACTAACCCTTTAATCCTACCCTTTTACACTCAAGCACACTATTGACATCTTTCTCATGAAAGATATCAGTGTTTCCTCACATATAAGAATTAATAGTCTGTTTTCATTTTTTATCCTGCTTAACTTCTCTGCTTTACTGTCATTGGTGAGGTATTGTTTCCTACTCTCATGTCTACCTGTTTCCTATTTAGTAGGCCCTCTTATATAAGTCTATTAATGGGCATTTACTCCAATTTTCCATTTTTCTATCTTCCCTTTTCTCTTTTTTCTTTTCTTTTCTTTTCTCTTTTCTTTCTTTCTTTCTTTCTTTCTTTCTTTCTTTCTTTCTTTTTTTTTTTTTCATTTACCTTTACACTCATTTGTTCTGGCTCTCTCAACCATTCTCTAGCAACTAATCTAATCTGCATTTCAGCTTTTACCCCACACTCCTTATAGCTAGGCTAATATTTTTAATTATCTAATTGGCATTTCCAAGTAGATCTCTAGCATCTCAAACTCAACATGTCAAAATATGAATTTATCATCTACTTGTGTTTATTTTCTCTCTCTCCTAAAGTCCATATTTCAATGAATGGTACAAAAATAAATTATCCAAGCTTGAAACCCTGGAGAAGTCAAACATATTTGACTTCTCCTTTCTCTTTTTCCATAATTCCAACTGGGTTTCCTTCTGAAATGTTATTTTAATTGTTTCTGTTGGTTTTAACTCCTTTTAGTGAACTTTTATTGGTTTTTCTGCCTACCTTCCATTTTTCTTTCTTATGGAAGTATATTCCAGGTTTTGCTTTAAGTGACTATGTGCTTTGTGTAGAATTACGACAACACCTCTATTCATGGGTATTAATGTTAGATCTCGGATTCTTTCCCTTTATTCACAGTAGCTAATTTAGTTAAGAATATCTGAGAATTTAGGCCAAATTTATCCCAAACTCGCAGAAAAGTTGGAAGTAAAGTTTAAATATTTTTATTTCCTCTGAACCATTTGAGAGTAACTTGCTGACAATGTTCCATCACTCTCTAAATCTATGGTTTGTAATTCCTGAAAACAAGAACATTCTCCCCTATAGCAATGATACAACTATTAAGATCATGGTCCCCTTCCTCCACCTTTAAAGTCAGGAGCAAAGCATCTTTGAATCTCTTTCTGATTCTGACTCTGACCCTCCTGTGTCTCCCTTTCAATTACAAGGACTCATGATTGCATCAGGTCCAATTGAATAATCCAGGGCAATCTCTCTGTGTTAAGTCCTTAATTTATTCACATTTGTAAGGCTCTTTTTGACGTGCAAAACAACATATTCACAGGTTCTGGGGATTAGGATGTGTACATCTTTAAGGGGCCATTCTTCTGCCTGCTGCACCATCTAATCTTTAGATCCAACTCAGGTTTTATCAATTGTCCCAATAACATCATTTATCTCAAAATAATAAATCTTGAATCATACACTGCATTTAGTTGTCATGTTTCTTTAGTCTCCTTCCATCTGGAACAGTTCCTCAGTCTTTCTTTACCTTTCATATCCTTGACAGTTTTGAAGACTGAGCATAATTATTTTGAAATGTGTGCCTCAATTTGGTTTTGTCTATAAATCCTCATGATTTCCTTTACTTTGCATCCTATCATGTAGCAACCAATTTTAATTAGTCATATTACTGATTATATTCACTTCAATCACTTGATTAAAGCAGTGTCTGCTAGAATTCCTTAATTTAGACCTACTTCTTTTTCTTTTGGTATTAATGAACATTCTATGTGGAGGTATATTGGGGTTATACTACTATCCCCTTCCTCAATAACTTTCAATATATTAATGTATTATATTATCAGTATAGATACATGGTAGAGAGTTAATTATTTTACTTCTAGTAAAACTCATTATAACCTGTTACTATCATTATTTTAATGCTCACATTGTCTTCGATTTAGACAGTGGAAATCCCTTTAAATTAGCATTTGTGTTTTCATGACCCCATTGTTCTTTGAGCACTTCTGCATTTTCTAGCTGAGCTTAAAATCAACTATTTCTCCAAGGAGTTCTAGCTCATTTTATTGTAGAATGATGATTGGAAACCAATATCTGGATGTTCAGTGTGTTTATTGGTATTGGGGATCACTACTTTTAGTACATTTCAGTGGACAGAAATAAGGAAAGTACACACACATACACACATACCTTTATCAAAAACTATATGTAGATGCTAACTCTTCAAGTCAAATACCACATTTTAATTTTCTAGGACTAAACTTTTGGAGAAGGAGAAGAAATGAAATAGGAAAGAGAGTTTCAGGCATAAATTACCCTGAGGTAAAATCTAAATATAATAAAATTTTATTGAGATAAAATCTAAATATAATAAATTTTTCCCATTTTAAGTTAAAAATAGTATTTTTTTTCATCCTCAATATTTCTTCATTCTTTTTGCAGTAACAGCCTCCCCTGACCTCTGGTCCCAGGTAACTGCTGATCTACTTTCTCTCACTTTCACTGCCTTTATCAGAATTAGACATGAAGAGAATCACATAGCATGTGATCTTTTGTGCTTGAGTTTTTCACTTAGCATAATGCATCTTAGATTATCCATGTGGTTGCATGTATCAATAGTTTGTTCTATTACTGAGTAGTATGCTACTGTATGGATATATTGCAATTTTTTTACCTATTCATCAGTTGATGATACTTTGAGTGCTTCTCAGGTTTTGTTTTTATGAATAATTATCTTTGTGAGAACATATGTTCTATTTCTTTTGGTAAGTAAATAGGAATGTGACTGCTAGGGTGTATGATGTGTATGCTTAAATTATAAGATGTTGGCAAACTTTTCTAGAGTGGTTGTAATATGTGATTCCATCTACAATGTATGAGAGCTCCCATTGTGCCACATCCTCTTCAGCACTCGGTAATGTTGGTCTTGTTAATTTTAGCCACTCTTGTGGGTATGTAGTGATATTTTATTGTGTTTTTCTTCATATTTCTATGGCGGCTGGTAATTTTAGACATCTTTTCGTGTGTTTATTGTCCATTTGAGTATTATAGAGAAATGTCTTTTCAGATCTTTTGCCATTTATTAATTGGGTTGTTTGTTTTGTTATTGCTGAGTCATAGGAGTTATTAATATATTCTGGATACACATTCCTTTCCAGGTATTCTTTGCAAACATTTCTCCCAGTCAGTAGTTTGTGTTTTGTTTTCTTAATTGTGTCTTTCAAAGAGCAAAGTTTTTTTTTAATTTTGATGAAACACAATTTACCATTTATTTCTTTTTATGGTTTACGCTCCTGTGCCTTATTTAGAAAATTATTGCCTAATCTAGTGTTACAGAGAGTTTTCTCTGACACGTTTCCAAACATTTTATTGTTTCAGATTTTATGCTTAGAAATAGGATACATTTTGAGGTAATTTTTGTATGTAGTGTGAAATTTGAGGTTCATTTTCTTCTATGTAGATATTTAGCTATTCCAGCTCCATTTGTTGAAAAGACTATTTTCTCCTCCATTTAGTTACTTTAGCAACTTGACCATATAAATGTAGGCCTATTTCTAGACTTCCATTTTGTTCCATTGATCTCCAGTCCTATCCTTTATCCCATATCATATTTTCTTGATTACTTTAATGTGATTGTAGTAGGTAAGTTATTCAAGTATGTTCTTATTTTTAACACATTTTTTGCTAAGTTCTTTTCCTTATTGTATAAATTTTGAAATAGGCTTGACAAGTTCTTTAAAAAATGTTATTTTATTCAACCATCTAGAATGCTATTTTATTCAACCATAATTCTGGGTGATATATGCCCAAACGTATTGTTAATATCTTGTAATCATATGGAGGTTGAAAATAAAGTGGACATTGGCAAGTGTAAAGATATGGAGAGATACTGCATCTAAGTTACATATTTTGAGTCTCTGAATCAAACAACTGTTTGATTTTCAATTACTTGATACAATAAATTCTATCTTTGGTACAAACCAATTTAAGTCACTTTTTTTGAGTCCCTTGCAAATAGTAGCCCTAATTTTTATATTCCCATCACAATTTTTCTAGTTCAGACACTTTTTATCTCTTCCAGAACTATTGTCCCATAAAGATATACTTCCACAGCTATGAAATCAGATAATTTTAAGAAGCTTCTCATCACCTATTAAAAAAATACCAAACTTTAAAAAAATAATAATTAATTAATTGTTTTTGGCTGCGTTGGGTCTTCGTTGCCATGCGTGGGCTTTCTCCAGTTGCGGTACGCGGGGGCTACTCTTCGTTGCAGTGCGCGGGCTTCTCATTGTGGTGGCTTCTCTTGTTGCAGAGCACAGGCTCTAGGCACGTGGGCTTCAGTAGTTGTGGCACATGGCTCAGTAGTTGTGGCTTGCGGGCTCTAGAGCGCAGGCTCTGTTGTTGTGATGCATGGGCTTAGTTGCTCTGCAGAATATGGGATCTTCCTGGACCTGGCATTGAACCCGTGTCCCCTGCACTGGCAGGTGCATTCTAAATCACTGTGCCACCAGGGAAGTCCAAAAAAATATCAAAGTTTTAATCATGGAATTTAAAATTTCTGATTATTTGGCCTTGTTATAATATTTTTTAAACACATTTTTTTGCCCTCCTCTACCTCAGCTCACACAATCTTTGGTCCAATAATATTGACTTTCTCGTTTATGTCCAAATAAAATGAGAACACCCTGGAACAGCACTCTTCTGAATTTTTAATTAAAAAAAACTTTTGCTGCTGCTTCTAAGTTTGGGTACTTATTCCACTTATCTTTGACAGTTGAAACTCTAGGTATACTACATTTTCATTATCCCTACAGATTTTTCTAGATCTCATAACAGAATTAGTTCCTCCATTATTCATCCTTGAGGTGACTAGAGGATTTTCAGCCTCCATGAAAACAATTACTACAGCCTTATTTCATTATGCTTTGTGTACACATCTCTCTCCTTCTAAAATATGAGCTCCTAAAGCACAGGATCCATATTTGTATCCTCTAAAGTGCCTAGAAGAACGTCTTAAGGAAAGTATTTGTTGACTCAATTACAAAAAGCAACTAAAAGTATTCTTAATTCTTGAAAATAAATTAAAAAACAAACTTTTAAGCTCCAAAAACAACTGATGCATCTTGTCTTGTTTCTTTGTTGTTCCCTTGAAGTTAAGAATTTGGGGGTTTATTTTAGATATTACAAGCCTCTTATTTTTGAAGGGCAACTCTGTTGCTATTTCTGGTCTTTTAGTTCAAAGGCATATATGTAATGTAAGGGTTCTCTCTTTTAGGATCACAGGGACCAACAGGTATACATTCTAATAAAACCAAAGATACTTAAATTGTAATTTATTTCATTGTGTCTATGTAAGTTTAGATTATTAATACATTTATACACATTTACCAACAAAACATGATTTCCGAGTAATACTGAATAAATGGAAAACTCTCTCTGAAAATTTAATGTGTTTTATACCCTGATCAAAAGTTTTTAATCTGTCTTGAAATGTTGTTACTTTCCTCACCTCTTCATTTTAATATAAGATGTTAGATGGCAATTGTCAGAAAAATCTACCAAGCCCAGATGTACTTTGGGGTCTATTCCTGTAACTAAAGAAGTTCGTTAATTTAGGAATTTATAAAGATGGCAAAGAAGATAAAACTGAATGAATTCATACCACGTGTGGGGACCACATAAGCTAGTCTATGTAGAGTTTATTAAGCACTAATTTATAAATGCAACCTGTATAAAACTCTATAGGATAGTTTTCTTTTTTTTAAAAATTTTATTTCCAATACCTCTACTTTAGAAAAGGGTCAAATATCCTTAGCCTGATGTAGCCAAGATAATTGTCTGTGTCCTGTTTCTTTTATAATCATTAAGGCTGTACTAGTGGCATGGCGGAACTGGCTTGTGCTGGTTTCCTGGAGTCAAATGTTAAATATTCAGAAAATTTCCATGTCAGCTGTTAAAGTATTAGTATTTTAAAATTGGCCATGGTGTAAGTATTCACACCAGAAACAAAGCAAACTCTACTGAATTAGGATTCCTACTGTCCTGGTCTGTTCAGACAGCTGTAACAAAAATACCATAGAGTGAGTGGCTTAAACAATAAACCTTCATTTCTTACAGTTCTGGAGGCTACAAAGTCTAAGATGAAGTCACATCTGGAGAAGGACTGCTTTTTGGTTTATAGATGCCCATTTTCTTACTGTGTCCTCACACAACAGAAGGGTAAGGGAGCTCTCTGGGGTCTCTTTTATAAGGACACTAATGCCATTCAAGAGGGTTCTACCACCATGACCTAATCACCTACCAAAGACCTCGTCTCCAAATACCATCACGTTGGGGATTAGGATGCCTGTATAAATTTGGGGAGTGTGTGGCCAAATATTCAGTCTATAGCATCTACCTATACCTACAGGGAAGTGATTTACAAATATACCACTGATTGTTATAGTTATAGGTACTCTTATTTTTGTTTTATGCTATTTTGTTCCATAGCAGTCTGTCCTGAGAACCTGCTTCTTTGCACAATGGGGATGCTGCTAAGCTCTGGCTTATCTCAAGGGTCTTAAACTGTTTTTTCAGTGCATTATCCCCTTGGGTGCAGGGAATTCTTTCTTCTAACTAATGGGTGTTCAAGAAGCCCCACTCCACCCACCCTGCCCTGACCCTGAACATATATATGACCTTGGAAAGTTGTGGTTTGCTATCCAGTTGGTGTTAAGAAAAGTCTGGAAGACATGGTTTGTTCATACAGCTTAGTTAACCAATGAAGTATTGATACAGAAAGCATCAACTGAGCTTAGCAGACTAGGAGCAAGTTTTCTAAAGCTCTTGGCAAAAGAACAGGTCTTAAAATGGTCCTTATCAATCCATGATTGATAACATTCTTTATTCGAACTACCCTGCTCCCAACCTCATCCAAAGTACTCTTCTTTTATTCAGTTCAAAACAAAAGCTGAAATGCTTTTTCCCTATATTTGAAATTGCTGAACAGGTCATAATTTCACTGAGTTTTCTTTCTAATATTTAGATTTTTCCCAATGCAGTTTGCTGAATATTACTTATCTGAGGATTCTCTCTCTCTAATCTGCACCCTAGACTTTAAGAACTGGCTTCCCCAATACCTCACTCATCAGTACTTAGCCACCTGTGGACTAAATTTGCTGACAATGAGATGCAGTATGTAGTGGAATTGAAACTGGGAGTCTGGGTGTAGCTATGCCCCTCTGGTCCTCACCATGGGCAAAGCTCTTCCTGCCACTGGGGAGGAGCCTCTGGGGTCAGAAAAGATGGTCAGAGGGAACACTTATTCTGAGGCAGGGGGAGGAGAGAATGAATGCCTACTCTTTAAAAGCACTCTGACCTAAATCCTCAATCCCAGCATTCTGTGGTAGAAAGATTGGCTCACTCTGCTGCCTGGGTTGGGGTACAGGGGTCTGTTCAACTGATGTTCGTATGACACTTCTGCTTTGAGGGAATTGGGTAACATACTTCTTTATTACTACTGAGCACGGGGATCTGAGACAGGAGGCCTCAGAATTTGGAGGGCATTGGTTATCTCCCTGGGTAGTACTGAGTTTAGGTTAGTCTTGTCACAACTATTAAGGGCAGGGAACATCTTCATCTATCTTCTTTTTTATCTGAGAAATGCTATGTCTATGTATGTATGCTATGGCTGAGAGTTTTTTTACACAGAAACTTACTGGGGAGAACAAAACAGAGGGTGGGCTCCATCTCCTTTAGGTTTGCCCACTCTTTCTTGGATATTCTTTCTCCTCTATTATCATTTTCATTTATCGATATCTATGGGTGCTTCTGTTTAAAAAAAAAATAAAAGAGGAAGAAGAAGTTGGGATGGGGATGGGGAATTAAGTAGAATGGATCTTAAATTGGAGAAGATGGTATATTGTCTATTCCTATTTGACCTATTGTACTGGATTTCAACTTCTCCAGTTAACATATGAAAACTGGAAATGGATGGATCATTTTTTCATGGGAGGCTTAGAGTAAACAATCACCAAAAAAGACAAATTCTCCTGCAGTTTTAGTCACTCTGGACTCTGGAGAAGGCAGAAAACCATGAAGGTATACTACAGACAATTTATCTGACTTCATGATAAGAGGGTCATGTGAGAATTGTTTTACAATGGTGTGAGACATGTATCATCTATCATGGGAAATGGATCCTGAACCCATATATACATACATTTTTAACTTAGAATTCAAAAAACTTAAGTTTCTGAATGAGAAACCTGTATTTTCCTTTTCCTGCCTTCCTGTTTAGCTTTTCTCAGCCTTCATGGTGCTCTCAAAAGGCCTAATAACTACAGTGGTTAATCTTAGAAAATGTTTTTCATAGAAAAAGGAGCCATTTAGGAAAAAATAAATCAATCTATTATTCTATTTAAAACTTTATTATGCTCCATACAGATATTTTAAATACCAGTAAAGAGTGAGATTTTCCAATTTTGAATGCTTGTATGTTTGAAAATATCAATGAAAATGTACTAACTAACAAAAGAGAAACTGAGATCCACACCCATTTCTTGAAGAATTCATACTGTCTTCATAGGTAGAGCTCTATTCTTTGGTTCTTTACTCCTGAAAAAAAATAAAGACATTTAAAAAGACATTATTATTGTGAGGCAGAAAGTTTTTAATATATCTTAGAGGGATTATATTATAAATTAAAAATGATTTCCATTTGGTCAGATTTTACATAATTTTACAAAGAAATTTAAGATAGATATCCTTTAAACAAATTCAGCACTTGGAGATATAATAAATTAGGAGATTATCACTTTAATAAAAAGTTTCCACCAAGTTATTTATACTGAATGCTGTAGTGTGTCACCCAGATCTCACTTCAGGGATCAATTCCCCTACTGTCCCAAGAGTTACCTGCAGATGGTTCACAGTTAATTCTACCCTCAGGTATTACTCTCAGACAAAAGAAGTTGCCTCACCCATGTTTATCTCTTCCCTGAAGCATATATCTTGACTGAGTCATGTTGGGAATAAACTGTGTGGTCCCCTTGTGTTTTTTGGATACAACTGTGAACCATTGCAACTTCAGAAGTCTCCATGAAATTGGCTGTCTTTTGTCACAACAGCATTGCAGCTTAGCTTCTTACTCTGTCCATTCCTGCTTGCCTTACTCCTCCACAGGTGTTAATCCCAAGCACATTATACTTCTTGAATTCAAATATCTGTCCCAGATTCTGTTCCACAGTAAATGAAGCCTGAGTGTTGGTACCAGTATCTGGGTAGTCTAAGGAAACAGATTCTAAAAGATTTTGGACCTTGATCACCTGACAGCCAGAAGGCAATGCATATTTCATTATGGGTGATGAATGCAATACTGATATTCCCTTGTATGCTGTAATTGTGCAGTTGGTCAAATTTTAACCAGTGGTGAACTAGGATAACATACCAGTAGAAGGGAAGGTACTGATGGTCACAATAACCCCTATGATTGAGAAGTTCAGAGCAGGCAGTAAATATAGGACAGTAGAATTGGATGTCTGCTGCTGAATGTCATCAATTTACTGGAAGAGACAGACAAAGGCATGGGTTATTAATCACCAATTTAAAGTGAAATGTGAAAACCAGAGTGTTTCCTTGGCAGAGTATGAAGAGACTCTCATCTTCTACAGCCAGATATAAAAAGCAGAGGATCAGACTCAATTTAATTATAAGGAGATCAGAGCTTTAGAGAAGACTGAATTATCAACTTCAGCAAATATGCTATGCCGAGGTTAGGGTCTTGATTGGGAAAGAGTGAGTCCCCTCTTTTCTCCCCCAGCTTATTGAGATAGAATTGCATATAACATTGTGTGAGTTTAAGGTGTACAGCATGATGGTTTGATGTACATATATATTGCAAAATGATTTCCACAGTAAATTAATATAGCCATTACCTCATGTAATTACTTTTTTTGTGTGTTGAGAATTTTAAGACCTACTTCTTAGCAACTTCTAAGTATACGATACAGTCTTGTTAATTATAGTTACCCAGCTATACATTAGACCCCCAGAACTTATTCCTCTTATAACTGGAAGCTCATACCCTTTGACCAACCTCTCTCCATTTCCTCACCCCCAAGCAATCACCAGTCTACTCTCTGTTTCTATGAATTCGTTTTTTTCCCCAGGATTCCACATATATGTGAGATCATACAGTATTTATATTTTTCTATCTGATTTATTTTACTTAGCATATATGGGGTTCATATATGTTGACCTATAACTATATCTACTTGTTTTAAACTGATAGTCATTTAAGTTAAAACACTTTCTAAAAGAGCTATGTTATTTTACTCCCCTCTCTCACATTTTGTGATTTTGATGTCATATTTTTTATCTTCATGTTTATTACTTAACTATTTATTGTAGTTATAGTTAATTTTACAATTTTTTGTTTTAGTCTTTGTACTATCTTATTTAAGTGGTTGATCCACAACCTTTACTATATATTTGCTTCTACTTGTGGGTTTTTTCCTTTTCTATAAAATTCTTACTTCTTGCTGTGGCCTTTTCTTTTCCATTTAAAAAAGTCAATTTAACATTTCTTTTAGGGTCAGTTTAGTATTTATGAACTCTCTTAGTTTTTGCTTGTCTGAGAAGTTATTTATCTCTCCTTCAATTGTGAATAATAGTCTTGCTGAGGAGAATATCCTAGGTTGTAGGTTTTTCTCTTTCAGCACTTTAACTGTATCATGACATTCTCTTCTTGCCTGCAAAGTTTCTGCAGAAAAATTAGCTGATAGCCTTATGTAGTTCCCTTGTATGTGACTCTGTTTTCTCTTAGAATTACCTCTTTATCTTTAACTTTTGCCATTTTAACTATGATGTGTCTTGCTGTGGGTCTCTTTGGGTTCATCTTGTTTGGGACTCTCTGTGATTCCTGTACCTTAATATCTGTTGCATTCTTCAGGTTTGGGAAGTTTTCAGCCATAATTTCTTTTTCTTTTAATTTATTATTTATTTATTTTTGGCTGTGTTAGGTCTTTGTTGTTGTGCACAGGCTTTCTCTAGTTGCAGTGAGTGGGGCTGCTTTTATTTGTGGTGCACGGGCTTCTCATTGTGGTGGCTTCTCTTGTTGCGGAGCACAGGCTTAAGGTGGGTTGACTTCAGTTGTTGTGGCTCGTGGGCTCTAGAGTGCAGGCTCAGTGGTTGTGGCACACAGCCTTAGTTGCTCCGTGGCACGTGAGATCTTCCAGGACCTGGCATCGAACCCGAGTCCCCTGCATTGGCAGGCGGATTCTTAACCACTGTGCCACCATGGAAGTCCCTCAGCCATAATTTCATCAAATACATTTTCGACCTCCTCTGTATCTCCTTTCTTCTTCTGGGGTCCCTATAATGTGAATGTTGGTATTCTTGAAGTTGTCTCAGTGATCCCTTAAACTGTTCTCATTTTTTAATATTTGGTTTTCTTTTTGTGGTTCTGATTGGGTGATTTCCACTATTTTATCTTCCAGATCATTAGAAGAACTTATGCTTTCTTCTTTATCACCTAGTCTCCTATTCATTCCTTCTAGTGTGTTTTTTATTCCAGTTATTATATTCTTCAGCTATGACTGGTTCTTTCCTATATTTTTTAGTTCCTTGTTAAAATTCTCACTGTGTTCATCTATTCTTTTTCCTAATTCAATTAGCAGTTTTATTACTAATGCTTCAGACTCTTTATCTGGTAAATTATTTATCTTTGTTTCATTTGTTGATTTTTCAGGTTTTTTTTCTTCTTCTTTCACCTGGAACAAATTCTTCTGTATTCTCATTTTTGCTTGACTTTCTCTGACTATATGATGTTAGGTGAAACAGTTACATATCCTGGTCTTGAAGGGGTAGCTTTGTGTGGGAGCATTCCTATGACATATATGTGTGACCAGTGCCATTGGTGGGAGAGCTAGATCTGAAGTGATCATGAGTCACATCTTCCCCCAGTGTGTGCTGACAGTTATCCCCTTGGTGGGAGATGGGACTGGAAATGGAGGGGCTAGAACCAGAGCCAGGTGTGAGCTGGGGTTTCTCCTATGCTCAGTGGCTATCACCACCCTATCAAGGGTGGGTTTGGTTCCCAAGTTGCTGGAGCAAAAGCCCTAAGGGTTGGGTCTGAGCTGGTTCTGTTCCCTTTAAGTGTGAAGCAATGGCACCTTCAACCCTCTCAGTGCATCACTGTGCCAGCATGGGGAAGGGATGATATAGTCAGAGTGTAGCTGCTCCTCTTACCCTTTTACATTGGTCCTTCTTGGTCTCTGTGGTCCAGGGGGATGCTTCACCCTTATCGCTGGGTTCTGAGATTTTCACAATTGTGTCTTGTGTATGAATAGTTTCTGGTTAGTCTTCTCATGAAGAGGACTGAAATTGGGGATGACCTATTTTGTCATCCATATGACATCACTGTGCTCCTCCCCCCAAAAAATCTTGAGATGAAGAAATCTAGGTCAATGCACTTGGAAACCTTTCATCCAGAGATTCCTCTGTATTGGCTAAGTCTTTAGAAGTAGTCTACTCTTTCATATTAAAAGTCATCTTTCTCCATTTTTTGAAAACAATGCTGTTCTCTGTCTTGAAAGACAATATACATCCCACCTCCTTAGATCTACTCTAATTCCAGTCCTGGCCAGAAACTAAAATCTAGGATTAAGGGACAATATAGTCTAGCCAGATATGTGCTAGTTTTGCTAAAAAAGAAAGAGGATGACATACCAAAGGAAATGCAGGACTTACTAATTTAATAGTAATGGCAGGAATTGTGTAGGTATGGGACTGGATCTTGAGGGAGCTGGACCAATTGCATGCACTCTCCCATGATACTGGTAATATATTTTGGTGAGGATGAGAGAAGATAGTGCTAACTAACTAGGTGGATTTTTGCAAGCTGAAAGAAAGTGGTGGCTCTCATTAAGTGAGATATAAATGCCAAAACTAAGATGGCATATAATGGAAGAAAGGATAAAGAGAGTCAAAGAATTGGCCTGCTGGAGTGGATAAACTGCATAAGACCTGCAAACTCAGTAGCTGACTATGTTCTGCAGGAGGCTGGGGAAAATTCTGTTTTCCACAGTGAGTAAGGTGAGGGAGTCTCCCACTTTGTTGTGAAGGTCAGTGGTGACTATCCTCTGAAGTCCAGGATTGATCACTGGTACATAACACTGGAAAGAGGGAAGAGTTTACATTGACATCTAAGGGCCTGGAATATCTCTGACAAAATGGGAAATAAAGAATTCTGAAATAACATAAGCTAGGTGTCAGTGCAGCAAGGTCAGAGTGGCAGCTGGGGGACTGAGTCACATAGAAATATAGAGATACTTGTTAGAACACTGTAAGCTTAGGGAAAACATAAATGAGAAGCTGACAAGGATATTGATCATTTTATAAAAGATCAAAGGAATTCAAGGATGGATGATCAGGAGGCTGAGGGTTTCTGCCCCCATAAAATGTCACAGTCTCTTGCCCAGTTTCATGATATGAGCCAACTTTAAGTTTCAGATTACACTGACCAAAGGAAAGGCCAGTTTTCCAGGAGAAGGAACCTGTAAAACAAAGCAAATGTACTGTGCTATAAAGATTCGAAGTCCTTACTCAGAGGGACCTACATCCATTTAATTGGGTAACCATACACTGGGTAAAGGGAAATAGCCTCATCACTAACTAATCGTGTGAACTTGGATGAATTAAGTTTCCCTGGGGTAAGAGTTGATTCATTTGTTAATTGAGGGACTTATACTGGGTGATTGAGCTTTAAAGCATCTTGAAAGTTGGAAAGTTAAATATTTTCCTTTTCATTATGTTTTTATTGCAATTTGGGTTACAGAGTTACTGGTTGGGAACAAAAAATATTAAAGAAATGTTTGAATCTTATGGGATAGGGTCTTGGTCATTCTGAAAATAGGTACAAGTTGTATGAACATTGTTTAATAATGCTAATGAGACAAAAGGAAGGCTTCCTCATGGCAGATGACTTGTAACGGACCATGTAACAGTGAATGTGAATAACTCATTACATTCTTCAAGCATATGCAATATTTGTGATATGAGAATTTATAGACATGAATTAATTCATGATTCTTTCATTCATCAATTACTCATTGAGGGCATATTTTGTGCCTAGACTATACTAGCCCCTGGGGATATAGAAACTAATAAGATAAGATCCCAATTTTTAAATAGTGCAGAGTCTACTGGGAGAGACAGACATATACACAAATATTACAATGTAAAAGATTTGGTATAGTAGAGTATAAACAGAATGCTGCTGATGAATTTTGTATGACCTTATGTGGACAGAATATATTTCTTCTACAAAGATTGACTGTCAATCAGTTTGAGTATGTCTGCATTATAACAAAGGTGATCCCCATCAGCCTATCATAAGTCAACAAGGCACTTCCTTAAAATCAACAATTGTTGTAGCTATTCGCATCAGCTCTGCAGTTCTGTGGAGACATAATAAACCCCCTTCTCTTTGAACATATCTTATCTAGCATCTATTTTAACCTAAATATCACAGAAATAATTCTTACTGGAGAAAAAGGGAAGACCGAAAACTGAAAATAGAATTTCTTAGACTAAAATTATGATTTCAGGCTGGGCCACTCCCAAGCACCTCAAGGTGGCAGAGGAGAAAGATTGCAGAAATGAAGGGAAAGATTAAACTATGGAAAAAGAGACTACAAAGCAAGTAAGGAATTATTTTGTGGCTGGAGAGAGTTAACATAATATATAAGACATTAACTTCTACAATCACCCTACATTTTATCCTTCCTCTTCTAAAACAATGCACCATGTGGTCACTCTGGTAACTTAAAAGCAGAAGCTGCCTGAAGCTGCCTGAAGTCAACAACTCTTTCTACCATTTTCTAAATTCAGACCCCACTGGGGAGCTAATGCTGGGGGATGTGGCGGGGGCTGGTAGTTGAGGGTCTGAGTCTGTGAGGGAGGGACAGTCTAGCAAGTTGGGGACTGCTTTTGAGATTACCAAAAGGAGGAAAGGGGGATTATCCTGGGTGAAGGGTAATAGAGGTCAGTGTATCTTAGAGTCACAAAAAACACTGTATGTCATCCGAACTTAGACAATTTTGAAAGTGAAAGCTCATACACAAAAAAAATTTGAAATTCTGAAAATATGTATCTATGGATTAACCAATTAGCTTCATAACATTGATTGACTCTTCAAATAGTTTTTTTCAAAAAAATTCAAATTTAAAAGTTTTTCTAAAATATAAAAGCAACATATACTAGGCATATTAAAGCCACATTTAAAAAAATTTCCTTTATGTTGATTATCTGTACATTAAAAATAAAAGAATTGGGCTTCCCTGGTGGCGCAGTGGTTGGGAGTCCGCCTGCCGATGCAGGGGACACGGGTTCGTGCCCCGGTCCGGGAAGATCCCGCGTGCCGCAGAGCAGCTGGGCCTGTGGGCCGTGGCCGCTGGGCCTGCGCGTCCGGAGCCTGTGCTCCACGACAGGAGAGGCCACAACAGTGAGAGGCCCACGTACCGCAAAAAAAAAAAAAAAAAGATTATTAAATAGAGTAAGGTTTGACAATTGACCTTGAAGAAAGTACAACTAAAATTTAGAAGCCTCACTTATTAATAAATGTAATGCCATTGTAGGAAAATTAGAGTGAATTATAAAGTAGTCATCCAATTGTTCAAACCTTCCAAAATTGGATTGATGCTGGGCAGCAGAAAGAGTACACAACACCTAAGTTAATCTCTGCTCCATGGGTTTCTTTATTTGGTAAGAATATTTTTCCCCCAAGAAGCTATGGTCACCAAAATTTTGAATTCACATAATAACCACAAAACAAACAAATGAATTTTCAATTTTGATCTTTTTAAATGAACTTATAATAACATTAAAATAATATAGTATTTTAATGTTTAAGCGAATGAAATTTCAAAAACCCCCCTACTACTCCACCACTCTCCCCTCACACACAAATCATGTTAGAATCTGTGAAACATAGGTAGTGCCAAGAAAAAAAGGAAGAGCTTCTAATTTCTACTCTATAGTATTCATTTCTGGGATCCTTAGAATCCAGTCCTGTATGACTCTGCCTCCATGCCTTGTGTATATGGCACCTAGTGGTGTGCTGGAATCAGCTCCTACCCACTTGCTAGAACAGATTGTGTGTATCCCTTCCCAACTCCATATTCAATTATTTTAAGTAGGTAGTTTGAAATTGTCCATGATAGAAACATGTCCACCATAGAAACTGGCAAATGCTACAAGTTAGATTTCCCCACCCACCCACCCTACCATCAGAGCTGGTTGTTTAATGTTTCCCAGCAGACTACTGCCAGGAACCCTGGTATGATTCCTTCCTACACTCAGTAAGCAGCTATTCCTTGCTGAGAAGTCTACACTTGAAAATGATGCTGCAGTAGAGTAGTTCATGGTCAGGGTGAACCACATATCCTGGTTTGGCTAGAGAATCACCGGCTGGGCCAGAGTCCTGTCCTGCTTAGCATTTCAACCTGAAATATTCACAAAGTATGAATTTCAAATAAATACAATTAATGGTTACATTAAAATCAGTCAAGATGGGTTTGGTAAAATTTCACTTTCTACTTCCAGCTTCTACCTTGATCTTGCCTAGTAGCATGTAAAATACTAATGCTGTGATCAGAATACTCTCTGGCTATATGGTTAAATGAAAAAGATCACCTGCAAGACCCAATGCTCTTTTCCAGACCCCTCCCACACACAACATAATTTATACTTCTCTTTCAAGGAGAGCAGCCAAGTGCTTGCTGATGATAAAATGAAACATACACATGAGTATGTTTAGGTTCAGCTAACTTCATCTGGGTGTCCATGGTGGTGGGAAGAGAATTTCAAACTTCTGCCTCTGCTGGACGTTTAGTGTATGACTGTCCTGTGTTACCCAATACCAGTTTAGGCAAGAAGTAAAGCAGAGTGCAGTGTCTTATTTCTTAGAAATTATCCCAGTCGAGAAAATGTTTTGCAGTTTCATTGAAAGTGAATTTTTCAAAGTGTTAAAATTCAACTTTCAAGTGATTAGGTGCCAGCAGTTTTTGCAACCATAATTAAATGTCATGTGCATAACTTATAAATGTTCTATAGCCAAATATTTTTATATCCTAGCTTTTGGAGAATGGGCTCAAAATAATATTTTCATAAAGCACACACTACTCACTGTGACCCTAGCTCCAGCAAAATAGATAATAATTAATTGAAGTTTATGTAGCATATCTAAAGAATAATCAGGTATTTAAAAAATAAAGTGTCAATCAAGGTGTATTAGTTTTTTATGACTGCCGTAATAAATTATTATAAATGTGATAGCTTAAAACAACATAGACTTATCTCACAATTCTATAGATTGGAAGGTCTGACATGAGTCTCAATGGGCTAAAGTCAAGGTGTCAGCAGGGCTTCCTACAGGCTTCTGGGAGAAATTGTTACCTTACCTTTTCCAGCTTCTGGGGGCTACCTGCATTCCTTGGCCTGTGGTCCCCTTCCTCCAGCTTCAAAGCCAGTAATGTTGCATCTCTCTGGTCATCTTTCTGTTGTCACCTCTCTCTCTCTATGGCCATGCCATGGAAAAGTTTACTGATTTTAAGGACTCATTTTAAAGATATGTCTGGATAATTCAGGATAATCACCCTGTCTCAAGTCTCTAACTGAATCACATCTGCAAAGTTCTTTTGCCATGTAAGGTAACATATGCACAGGCTCCTGGTGATATCTTGTGTGTGAGACCCAGGGGTGGGATGCATTATTCTGCCTACCACAGAAGGTGACAGTTCTTAGCAAAGAATATGCTGTGTTTATCAGGAAAGCTCTAGAGATCATTCTTCTGTCATTGCTTTGAAGGGATAGAAAAAATGACCTAAATTTGGAATAATTTTTAGGACAATCATAAATGAAGGTGTTTATGTTTTTTCCACATGCTTCAGGTACTACTTTTCCACATAACATTGAGAAGAGTCTATAACCAGATACAAGATCCAATACTGATAATTTCTTCATTTCCGTAACTCCTTGAAACTTCCATTCACAGTGGCCAGATGTCTATTGTTTGGTTAGAAATTCTGTAATTGTTTAAAAAAAGTTTCTGTCCAAGCCCACACATGTGGCTCAGGTGCATTTCAGCAGCTCTGCTGTTAGTTTCTTTAATTACAACCAGGATTCCGGACACTCACACATGCCCCACCGCCACCCCCAAAGGCTTCATGCCCATACAGTTAAATTAAAGAAATAATCATTGAATGGCGTTCCCTTAGATCTTGGCCAAATGTGTAAATTTTAATCCAAAGATTACTTCAAAGGTAAATTCAAATATATAACACAATTTTAAGTTTTTAATAATAGAACTTTGATCAATCTAAAGTTAAATGATTATATGATTGACCATTTATACATGAATACATATTTCTGTTAATATTTGTGCATACATAAATACAAAACCTCCACAAAATGAGGAACATAAATTTTAGAAGCTTTCTCAGTAGTGAAATGTCTTAAAATTGTTTGTGTTCTGTTCTATGTAATTATTAGAAAGCAAAGAATATTTAGAAATAGAGGTTATGCAATACAACTGAACACAGGAGATAATCTCTAATACAGGTGGGACATCTGTGGTTGCATGAAATTGTTGAAAAATAGATAAATTCATGAAGGAAAAACAGTCTATGAAAGCATGAGATAAATTCAGTTAAACATAGTAAATAACTTCCCTCTTTGAAGATGTAATTCTATCACCATCTTGAAATGTCAAGAATGAAAAGGTTTTGAGATTACAAATTCTTAATGAAAATAAAAGTGAAAGACATATAAAAATTGTCATTTAAAATACAAAATATATTTGTCATTTATAAATAGCTTATTTTCACTTTCAAAATTCTTTAACCCTATATAGCTATAACAAAGTACCACAGAGTGGGTGGTTTAAAACAACAGAAGTGTGTTCTCTCATAGTACAGGAATCAAGATATTAGCAGGGCCATGCTCCCTTGGAAGCCTCTAGGGAAGGGGCCTACCTTGCCTCTTCTAGCCCCTAGTAGTCCAGACATTCCTTGGCCTTAGATAATTCTAATCTCTGCATTTGTCTTTACATGGCCATCTTCTTTCTATGCGTCTGTCTCTTCTTTCAAGGACACTAGTCATATTGGATTAAGGGCCTACCTTACTCCTGTGTGACTTCATCTTAACTAATTACATTTGCAATGATCCTATTTCCAAATAAGGTCACCTTCTAAGGTACTGGAAGTTAGGATTTGAACATCCCTTTTTGGAGGGACACAGTTCAGCCTATAACAATCCAGTTATGTAAAAAGACTGGTTTTCTTATGAGACTTAAAGAGATGATTAACCTAAAGCTGATGTGGGTTCTACCTCAGTTTTTAATGGGTCAAGAATTAGTCTAAATTACTAAATCTATGTTTACCCTGGTTCACCAATTCAGTTTTCTGATTATTACATTAAAAAAAAACAGTTTGGGTATGATTTTAGAGAACTAATAAGATTGAATATATTTTAAAGTCTATGTTATTAAGATATAGTATATATACAATAAAGAAATGAAGGTGCTGTTAAATGGGCCAAATTCCATAATTTGTCTTCCAATCTCAATTCCAATTCTGAATGAGTAAGTATTATCTCTGTTATTCTACTTGCATAAGAAATTAAAGAAATAGGCATGATTTTAGTGCTGTCCAATCTGCTCCACCAACCTGATAATATACTAGTACTATAAAAATTATGAACGTGCATATGGTTGCCTCAGATACATTATGGAACAAGGCAAGATGTGAGTGAATAAAGAGATAAAAGGCATGTACATGTTGAAAAGTCCTCTTTCTTAATTTAAGCAATGCATGAGGTATGATGGATTTCTATTAGAGAAAACTAGACCAAGATGTGACACTTAAAATTGACTACAGATTATATTTTTTAGAAACGTATACATGCAGTAATACAGCTGAATTAAGAAGTTGCCTGTGCTCTTTGTGACTACCTAGAGGGGTGGGATAGGGAGGGTGGGAGGGAGGCGCAAGAGGAGGGGATATGGGGATATATATATACGTATAGCTGATTCACTTTGTTATACAGCAGAAACTAACACAACATTGTAAAGCAATTTTACTCCAATAAAGATGTTAAAAAAAAAAAAGAAGTTGCCTGTGCAGAAATATTCTAAATAGTCACCAATCAAACTTTATAAAGATTTTCAGAGAAAGAAAAGAGCATCCAGTTTTCTCACCTCATCCAGAGCACTTTGTATTTTGTTGGAAAAATTGATTTTTTATATTGTACACTTTTCTAATTATACATAAAATGTGTTTTCTTTAAGCTGTCACAAGTCATTTTTAGAGTGAGATAGCAGTCAAATAAATAGACTCCCTGCCTACATGCAGAGGATGGTCTCCAGGATTTTATGACAAGCCTGGAGCCCTAGGTATAGTAGTAGGAGTAGCCAGCCTACCCTAGGAACACCATGTAACTGTTTCTAGTAGTCAGCCTACCCTAGGTATAATATATAACTATGTATAGTAGTCAGCCTACCTTAGGTATACCATGTAACTGTTTCTAGCAGTCAGTCTACCCTAGATACACCATGTAACTATTTATAGTAGCCAGCCTACCCTAGGTATACCATGT